>NW_005842738.1:304174-312528 GCF_000455745.1 Alligator sinensis
ACGGGGGCACAGAAGGGAATTGGTGAGTATTTATTCACCAAGGCGCCCCCGGGGGTTACAAAAAATAATGGCCACAAGGTAGCAGAGAGCAGATTTAGATTGGACATTAGGAAGAACTTCTTCACAGTTAGAGTGGCCAAGTTCTGGAACGGACTCCCAAGGGAGGTGGTGCTCTTCCCTACCCTGGGGGTCTTCAAAAGGAGGTTAGATGAGTATCTAGCTGGGGTCATCTAGACCCAGCCCTCTTTCGATGATCTATTGAGGTCCCTTCCGACCCTAACATCTATGAATCTTATCTACTCTGGGAGATCAGGCGGATGAAGTTCTACTGTCACTGCCTCTTACAGATGCTGAGAAAAAGCAATATGCTGCAGTGATAGAAGCATTAACTGATCAGTTTCTGGGCAAAAGAAATATGATTTGTGAACTAGCTAGATTCAACATCCCTAAAGAGAAGCCTTCAGAACCTGTGGACAGGTTCATCACATCTTTGGATACAATGGCCAAATCCTGCCAATATGGGGAACTTAAGGAGAAGCTAATTAGAGACTGCTTAATTGTGAGAGTTTGTGGTATAGAGCTCTCACAAAGGTTACAGTTGGACCCTGATTTAATGCTCCAGAAGGCTGTCTCACAGGCTCACCAATCAGAACTACTTAAGTAGCAACAGCAAGAAATCCAGAATGATTCTCAGTCCTATCAGGTATTGGTTAATATGGATGCAATGCACGCTGTAAAGAAATTACAAATACAACTGATGGGGACAATGAACACAGAGTGGTCTCCCCTGCACCCACAGTGGCAAACAAGCAGGAAAGGAAGCCAGTGCCACAGGTGTGGACAAACTCCAGGACATAGTCATGCTCAGTGTCCTGCTATGGAAGAGCTACGTTGGCGATGCAAAAAGAAAGGTCACTATGCTTCTCTTTGTCACTTCACCACCAGAGTCTGTGAAGTCACAGAACAGGATGCATCTGATATGCCTAAAAGCTGGTGCCAGTCCATTAACTGCATTAACTAGTCCCAGACGGGTACCACTGCCTCTAATGGACAAAGTTAAAGAAGAGCTAACATGCATGAAAGAAATGGGATTCATTACAAAGATTAAAGAACCTACTCCTTGGTGTTCTGGGATGGTGGTTGTGCCAAAACCCAATGGTAAGATTAGGATATGTGTTGACCTCACACAGCTGAACAAATACGTGTGCAGAGAAAGACATTTTTCCTTTTGTGGAACATACCTTGGCTCAACTTGCAGGAACCAAAGTTTTCACAAAATTGGATGCTTGGGCAGGGTTCTGGCAGATTTCTCTAGGCACTGAATCACCCAAGCTATCAACTTTTATTACCCCATTTGGATGCTAACTTTAAACGGCTACCTTTTGAAATCTAATCAGCTCCTGAATTCTTTCAGTTTCGGATGTCACAGATATTGGATGGCCTAGGAGTTCTTTATCATGCCAATGATATTTTGATTTTTAGGACCATCAATGCACAACACTATGCAAGAGTAGATACAATGCTCAGAGAACTCCAAGAAGCTAGAGTTACACTTAATGAAAAACGTACCTTTGCTGCTTCACAACCCATGTTTGTGGGGCATTGGATGGGATCCAGCCAGATCCATCGAAAGTTGCAGCCATCAAGAGGTTCCCAGAACCCAAAGGTATCCCTGAATTACACAGATTTTTAGGCATGGCCACATACTTGGGCCATTTTATGCCAAATTTGGCAACAATAACAAAGCCTTTAAGATACCTCTTAAGTGACAAGAACATATGGCTCTGGGGACCACTACAGCAGTCGGCCTTCAATGAGATCAAATCTATGCTCAGTTTATCGCTGATACTGACCCAATATGATCCAACACGAGAAACTCGTATTGCAGCAGATACTTCAGCATACAGGATTGGAGGAGTATTACAACAAGTTCGAGAAGCGGGCCACTGGGCCCCTATTGCTTTTGTCGAGAACGCTTTCTCCACCTGAAACTCGATATGCACAAATAGAAAAAGAATCACTAGCAATTACATGGACATATGAGCGATTTCAGAACTTTCCTTGTGGACCCTACTTTTACTTTACAAACTGATCACAAACCACTTGTCTCTGTTGGGAGACAAACCTCTCAATGAGCTTCCACCAAGAATCCAGTGATTTCACCTCAGAATGCTGAAATTCACTTACCATATAGTACATATCCTGGGAAAAGAGATACAAACAGCTGATGCTCTTTCTAGGGTACCATTACAGACTCCACTGTCTCCAGAGGAACTCCGCCAGGAGCGAGAGAGTGCTGTTTACGTGGACGTTATTGTGAGTGGGATACCCATATCTGCTTCACTACAAACAAGAATTCAGGAAGCTTAAGAAGCTTATTCCTCTTGCCAATATTTAAAGAAATACTGCTTGGAAGGATGGCCTCAAGTAAGATTCAAGGACTATGAGCTAGCAAAGTACCAGCAAGAGAGACTGTCTCCATGCTGTCAGAGTCTTAGTTATGTTCCACAATGGAGTACTGATGCCTTCTGCACTACACCAGGAAATCCTAGAGAAGATTCATGATGCTCAGTAGAGCATTACAAAGTGTCAAGTCAGGGCTTGTGTCACTAGTAGGTGTTATAGGGCTTTGGCCCCTTGCTGATTGGTGCCTTGCCCCCCCAGTGATATCAGGGTGAGATCCAGATTCGGCACCACTGAGATGGTTCAGGTACTTCTACTCGGCTGCCCATGTCTTTTGATGTTTGTTCTTTTTCTTGGGAGGCAGTTCCCTATAGGTGGCCCAAAGGAGAACTCAACCCTGGATTTCTTCGTGGGGCTCCAGCCTCCCCTACCCCCCCTCCCCCACCACATCCACGGCCAGGGGTGGACTCTGCTTTCTGCAGGTGTTACCCAGGATGATCCTGTCTCATCCACACCACCTGCCTCCATGGGATGTGTAGTCTTGGCCGTCACTCCTCCCAAGGCCATCCTTTGTCTTTGGACTGCGGCCTGGGCAACTAAACATGCCCCAGTCTGGGGTTAACTGTAACTTAGAAGAAAACTGAACACGAGGTCAGCATCCGCTGATGGGCTCCTAGGATCTTGTCTCCCAGGGGTCTTCAGTCTTGTCAAGGACTCCGCCATCCCTCTCTGCCTAGTAGGCATTTTGAAGGGTTGGCCACCATGTGTTGGGACCCTGCTGGCCCCCTCAGGCGAGCCCCACTTGGATCTATATCCCTTCCCCCTTCAAGTCCACCTAACCTGCGGCTAGGCTGCTTGGGTCTCACCAGCCGGCATTGCCTAGGTCTCCTGCGCTGGGCTTCATAGTTTCCTGCACCTCCCTCCAGCTGGGCTGCCCAAGGGTGTTGATGGCCCTTCTCTGACACTCCCCAGTGCAGTACCTGGGTGCCCTGTCAGAGTCCTGGCTCTTCTCCTGGGCGTCCCAGGGAACTGCTTCCCTCCAGTAGAGCTCCCCGGCATCCCCCTGCTTCCAGGGCTTGAGCTCCCTGTCTCGCCTGCTGGTGTTCTCTGGCGGATGCTCAGCCTCCTTTCCCTGTGTCGGGGGCTTGTGCTCGCCAGCTCTGCAGCCGTGACATTCCTGTCTGCTCTTCCCGGCCCCAGTCCAGCTGTGCTCCCAGCTGCCTTTTGAACAGCCTGCGCTTCGCTGAGGCCACGCCCCCCCGGCGCCTGCCAATTCGCAGGCTCGGGCAGCTCCTGAACTACCAAGCCTGCACTGGTGTATCTCTCCAGCTGTCATTCTTGGCCCCCATGGTGAGTACTGGGGGGCATTGGGAGGGGGTCTGGGGCAAGTTAGGGGGGCTTTTGCCTCCCCTCTCGCAGCTTGCCAGGCAGTTGGTAGCCCTTCATCTGTGATGACATACACAACTGGGTGGCCAGTTGTAAGGTTTGTGCCCAACACTGACCAGTCCATAGATTCATAGATTGTTAGGGGCTGGAACGGATCTTGCAGATCACTGGCTCCAGCTCCCCATCTCCACCCCCCTCCCACCCCACCTGCTCTAGGCAGGAAGACAACTAGGGTCAAGCAACTGTAGCGAGGTGACTATCCAGTCTTCCTTTGAAAACCTCCAGGGTAGGTGAGCCATATGAAGCCATGCCTCACGTCTGATTTACCAGATTATCCATGGCAGATGTTGGGGGCTGATTTATTCACCTGAAAGGGTTCTGTTTACCTCATTGCTATTGATTATGATTCCTGTTACTTGAAGATGGTGCAATTACAGAGCACCGCAACAGAGATAGTTATAATGGCACTGAAGAGTAAAGGCATACCTTCAGTTTTAAGAACTGATAATGGCCCACAATTTTCTGGAGCCATGTTTAAGCTGCAAACTGCTTAAACATGGCCACCACCAGTCCACATGTTCCCCATAGTAATGGAGATACAGAACATGCAGTGCATACAGTGAAGGATTTCCTCCAGAAGAATGAAGATCTTTATAAGGCACTCTTGATTTACTGTTCAACCCCATTGGAACATGGGTGGAGTCCAGCTGAGTTGCTTATGAGTCATCAACTCCATAAAACCCTTCCAAGCATGAGCAATGACTTGGTGCCAAAACTTGTCAATCCACAGGCATTTTGCGAGAGCGACAAACAGATAAAGGACTGGCAGAGATGGAACTATGACACCTGGCATGCTTCAAGACATGTACCTACTCTTTTCCCCCTAGCAGGAAGTTTGGATCCCAAAGCTAGAGATCCAAGGCACCGTCCAGGCTAGGGCAGATGCACCTCGTTCATACTGGGTAAAGACACCTTGTGGTCTCCTTAGGAATTGAGAACATGTGTGCTAAATCCCAGCAGTTTACCACACTAGTTCTGAACACACCTCAGTTTCACCAAAGAGATCAGACCTGTGAATTAGTTGGGTCTAAACAAATAGACTTACCAATATTTTTGCTTTGTTTAGGTTCATTTTGTAACTGTATTGAGTTATCCCCTGAGAAGGGAGGGATGGAGTAGTAAAGGTTAACTAATTGTAATGATCATTTATGCATTACCCTAACACAAATTAATATTCCTTAGAATTAGCACCTGATGACTAACATGTAATCTCACCCCATGTTCTAATTATCTGGAAATAATTGTCAAATTTCAGATCTATGTCTTAAAACAAATCTCTACCTAGTACAATCATTTCCATAAATTGAAGATAACAGAAGATACGCTAAACAGATGACTGGAAAGAAAAAGGAATATAATCCTGAGCTTTTAATATGTAGAGGGAGTTGTTACAATAAAGGCTTAATGAGAACAGTCTCCCTGCTTTTTCCAAAAACCCAGAATACATCCTGAACAAAGTCATTGGAAGAACTACCAAAAGTATAGTAAAACATTAAGGAGCATGGTTCTGCACACCTTGCCCTTAGTGGAGAATTAGGAATTTAAATAGCATTAATTTTTCACATCAGAGTAAAAGTTTGACTGAATGCTACTGGGATAAGCCAAAATAGGTACATTCCTTCTTTTATAAGGAAAGAAGCAGGCCTAGGTTAATAACTAATATTAGACAAAAGCAACAACAAAAAAAGATATACACACATTCTATTGAATAGAAGTTACTTTAAAGCAGCCTATAGGCAGCAGAAAACTGATGCTACTATTGAAGACTGGCAAGGTTGCTTTTGGACCGACTATTGCCACAGAATAAAACTGAGTTTGAAAGTACCAGTATCACAGGAATTTGAGAGAAGTAAAAATCATATATAACTTTTGATAATTTTAAAAATACTGTAAAAATCAGGAATCTGATGTCATACAGTTCACATAGCCTCTTAAACCTAAATTTGGACCTATTAAAATCATGTACACACATGCCTCTGAACTAGGTGTTTTGCCAATATTGACTAATAAAAGGAAAACATCTCTAGTTTGTCTGACATTGGATTCTGACTACTGCTCTAATAGAGCTGCTCTATAGTTTAATCACTAGATTTTGAATTGTATGCAACAATAGAAGATTGCATACAAATAGCCAGTTATTGGTGAAACTGGTTGGTGTATTTACCCACTCTGCACTTGGACTTACTAAAAATGTAATGCAAACTAAGTTTAAGAAAGGCCTAAAAAAAATTCAGCCTGGTAATATCTCATATTTTTGTCACTGAATGGAGTTAATTTAATTAGTGCACTATTGTGCTCATTCTCTCTGGAGATAGCATGTGTGCAAGAGTATAAATTAACTCTAGTGATGAAAAAGATATTACCAGGCTGAAAAATTGTTAGGTTGTCTTTAAACTTAATTAAAACAACTAATGGTTCCTGAAGAGCTAAATTGTTCTCTGTCAGACATGATCAGTCCCTAATTTCTAGACCCACCTTATGAAATTGAACACACGCAAGTAGCCCCAAAGACTGCAATATTTATACCGGTAAGTATTGGCAAATGTCTAAATATAAATTGGACAGCTAATGGTTCCTTGAAGGAAGTGATATTTTGAATGTGTAATTCTTGCTCATTAATGCCCCATAGACAAACTCTTTGGGGATTAGGATGGGTAATAACTAGTTATACCAGCACTGCAACTGGTAAATTCAAGATAAGATTAGAGAATAAATTATTCTGTCAGAGATGACCAATCCCTTGTGTAATTCAATGCACAAGCAGTCTGAGGTAATGCAAGGGGTGGAATTCATAGCTGCACTAGTTAGCAGAATTGGAACCTCACTCATAGTTAAACAAAAATAGGGCTATTGAAGACCTCTCTTTGCTAATGCTTGCATCTGAGGGAGGTTCTTTTTTTTTTTTTTTTTTTTTTTTTGCCAATGAAGATTTTTTCTGTTTTGGTAGATACCAGTGACTAATAGCAAGTCCTTCCAAATGTATCCCATCCAGTGTACTCCCAGAAATAATCCCAAAGTACTCTTGCCAAAAGCGGGTCTGTTCCTGAAATGGCCATATCCTTGTATAGAGCATTACAAAGGGTTTGAGTAATTCCCAGTCATTTTGATACCTTTTCAGATGGTTCTTACATCTTCATTTATGCCACAATTTTTTTTTTCTTAAATGAAGAAAATGGGAAACTTATCACTAAGTAAGTGCCGAGGAGGGTGCACTGATGTAGTGGGAAATTCTTTCCACAGTGAGAACATGTCCCGGTGTCCACGGCTGTGCGGGAAACATCTGTGTTGAAGGAGGACAACACCTCACGCAGTCTCCCCTGTAGGCCTCCATGGGAATCACTGAAACAAAAGCCAAGATAAAATCTGACTTTTCACCTTAATTCCTCATGCTGGTTGGCAGCAGGAGAGTGGTGCAATCTTGGGACGCTAGTACTAATTAGATGAATTGCTAAAATCCAGGCAGCTTTTGCAATGGTAGAGATGACTAATTCAAGGAGCGAGAACAATCCTAATGGTTTGGATGCTTAATTATGTATGTAAAAAATCAGTGGTTAAATATGAATTGGTTCAATTGTCAAACATCTCATGTATAAGCATAATGAGCTCTTGCTCCCCTCTCTGCTTGGTTACAGACATACATTCAGGTTGTCGCTAAGTAAAAGCAAATAAGTTGATTTTTTTTTAAAATGCTGGCTTGTATCCAGTAGTCTTCTGGTTTTATATTTTTGTATTTGTAAAGACATGTAGTAAAATGTTACAATTAAACATTTGCTGCACAGAAGTAGGAAAACTTAGGTTGTATTCCTTGCACAAAAAACCAACAACAAAAAACCCTGGTTATCTCAACCATTCCAACCTTGGGTTTTTTCCTTGTTTCCTCCTTTCCCTTCTATTGCTTATTTAAAAAAAAATAATTCTATGCTAGGAGTACCCAACCTGAGGCACATGTGCCACAAGTGGCATAGGCAGCGTGTGTGTGTGTGTGTGTGTGTGTGTGTGTGTGTGTGTGGCATGTGGCAGATAGGGGAGAGGGCCTGGAGCAGAAGCAGAGTGGCAGGTTGGACAAGGGAAGGGGATCTGAGTGGCAGTCATTTGTGACATGCCTGCCAAAAAATTTGGCCCATAGAGGGCTCACTTACAGGTGCATTAATGGGCTTTTCCTAATGAGTATTAATTTTAGTACCTCCAGGCGCCTATACATGAGCACAGAATTCTAGCACATTGCAGCAGACTCAATTAATTGAACCTGCTGGAGCATGGCAATGACCGTGCTCCAGCAGCCTCCTGCATCTTGTGTATCAGCATCTCCATGTGCAGTTGCTTATTTTGTTGGCTACAAATGTCCAACTCGGGATCCTTAAAATTCTAGTTTATTAGGCGGATTGAAACACTGTAATCATAAACCTTGGGGCTGGTCCCCACACACACACACATGCACACACATACACACACACAGTAGCAGGCTACAGAGTCAGGTATACCTATCCTACAAGCGCTGGAGTCTG
>NW_005842738.1:312598-343296 GCF_000455745.1 Alligator sinensis
CCCCTCCTCGGTGGCTACTGGACGGCATCTGTCAGCCCCAGGGGTCGTCCGCATGTATGTGCAGGTTTGGGAGTCCATTGATGAATTTAGAATAGGGCTCTGGGAGTGGTCGATCTGGAGATATTCAGCCCAAAAGTTGGTCTCTGGCGTTGATTAACTCAGGCCAGGGCTTCTAGCCCTTGATCAGTGATGTTTAGAGATTTCCCAGTTGTTACATTGTCTTCTATTGAGTTCTTCTGTTGGTTGATCTGCAGCTTCCAGGTGATAATTGCTGTCTGCTGCTACTGTGTTACACATTCAATCACATTACACATTCAATCACTGATTCACTCGCTCTTTCAGGGGCCAGCCTGATACAAGGAAGGGCAGTTTGATTCCTGCCCTTGTTAACATTGTTACAATGTATAATTTACTTATGAAACTAAACACATTCAGTTGAAAGTTGAAAGGTGAGGAGTATAAAATATAAGCTACAAATGCCATGGCGCACAAATAGATAAAAATACCAAACTACAAGGGGAGATACAAAATGCGCGCACACAAATTTTAAAACACGATTCCTTATCTTAAAGTGAAAGAGAGAAGAAGGAAGAAAAGGTAGAAAAAGAGAAACATATCCAAAGAGGGGAGAGCAAATGCAGGCAAGAGAAAAAGGGGGCTTTCTGCTACAATTTTACTTAGCTTATTTTACTCTGCATTAGCATAATAGCATTTTTTCACATGCTGCTTTAATCCACAGTAAAGTACGCTATTGTGCATTAAAGCACACACGTAGATGTGCCCAATGTAGTGCAATCATTATTGCCATTATAGCTTGTTCTCTTGATCTATGTCTTGGAGGAAGACAGGGAAGCAGGAAAGAGTCACTCCATACTTCTGAACAAAAAAAGTAGGTGAGAGACTGTAAAGGAGAGCCCCTAAGAGTGAAAAATAAGCAGAATACAGCGAAATGAGGAGAAGGAATGATTTGAGTGGGACAAATAAAGACAAAACAGCATGGGTCCCAACCAGGTGAGTTGGAGGAGGAAAGGAGCAGAAGAAAGGCAGACGAACAGAAGGGGGAAGTGGAGAAAGAAGGACAGTAATACAAATACATGCACAAAACTTAGAGTGCCTCTTTCTCTGCAGCATTGTTGCTGTATGTGGCAGTCAAGTTCTGCCACACCAGCAAGTGAATGTGCCAGGTAGATTATTGTCTAGATGTTCATAAGTGCTTCAGGGACACAGTAGGAAGAACCCACGGTGACCTAGGAGTGGCAAAAGAACTGACTTCCATCTGCTTTCTTGTTTGTCACATTATCGCACATCACAGATGACTGCAACTTCCCCATGGCAGGAACAGATGCTCTAAAACACAAATACCTACTATTTCATTTCAGGGCTCCAAAAAAATTTCTTTTAGATACTACCTGTAAAGGTGTACAGTTGAGCAGTTTTGGTTCTACCCAGGAGCCTGTAGGCATTAACCTTCTTCATAAAGGTACTAAAATAAACAAACAAAAAAGATGTGGACTTTAGAGCTGAAAAAAATTCAGAAGATTTTAATTTTTCATGTGTTCATGCCCTGGTCCGTTGTATTTCTTTGGCAAAGAAGAGAAGCTGAAATAACTTTTACTTATGTTTTTAATTTACTTAAGTGTTCAAAGCACATTGCTTTGAAAATTAAATGTAGCCTTTGAGTTGTCTGCACTTCGCAGCTTCTGCCTTCTGGGTTGTAAAAGTTAGGGTATCTCGATCTGTATCCCATACTTCTGCAGCAGTGATGAGGGAAAGGTTTTTTGCAAGGTTGAGTGCAGTCGAAGGCCCTGGAAAAGTATGTTGTGATTGCTGAGAATGCCTTGCAGGGCTTGTAAAGCTCTAGCACTGTTCAGGTATAGAGACCATCTTATCTTTTTTTATAATTTATCTCTAGAATAGGGTTGAAACTCATAATAAGTAGTGCCAGAATTAATGCCTTGGCTGTTCTATTGCTATCAGAAGACTAAATAGAGACTAGACTAAATTTTAGTCTTCAAACAGGTTTCAGAAGCAGCAGCTTCATTTTCATGATAGATTGATACCAACTCTAAAATATGTTCGATTAAACAGTTTCAGACCAGCCTTTTTCTGAAAGGCAATCATGTCTTAACTTAATCATGTCTTGCTGAGATACAAAAAACCTTGTTAAGAATAATAGAATCATAGAAGTAGGGTCGGAAGGGACCTTGTAGATCTTCAAGCCCAGTTTTCCTCCTGCCCAGGCAGGGGGTCGGACTTGAAGATCTACAAGGTCCCTTCCGACCCTACTTCTATGATTCTATGATTCTTAACAAGGTTTTTTGTATCTCAGCAAAGCCTTAGACATGTCTGTGCCATGACACCTGCACTTCCTACATTTACCTCTTATCTAACATTCAGCAAGAGTTATACAAGTTTTTAAATTTTAGAGTGACTTCCTTGACACGACTTTTTATTGTAAATACTAGATTTGTTTCTTTAAGTCTGCATAACACAAGTGGAGGTATTGGAGCAGAAGGAAGACCTACATTAGGGCAATAGCTAAAACAACTGTCCAACTGCAATACTTTTGGGGAGAAGTAGACTGTTTTGCTCTAGTGTATAAACATACACATTTGGGCCCTTTCTACAGTAATAACTTTCTCAACTTAGTTTGTAATCACTTATTCATACAATTGGCCCTAGGCATGGCTTTAATGAATGTGTAACATTGCTAATACTCTGACAGCCAATACTGACTCATCCCTGGCAAGCAGGGTAGGTTGGTGCTTAAGGATGCATCAAGTACCCAGCTCGGCACACTGAGTTGCATGTACAAGCCTCCTAACCTTGCCCGTGTAACTAGTTTGACTAGTTTTTCCTCGTCCCAGCTCCCTGTGCAACAGGAGTTCATCAAGGACATCAACTCACTTTCTGCTCTGTGTGCATGCATGTGCACGTTCTCTCTATTATGATGCATTATGGGAAATCCTTGCAGCTGTTTTTTTTCTTTTTTTGGAGGGGGGGAGAGGGTTGGGTTTTTTTCTAAGACAGGTTTCTTTGTTGGAAAATACTAGTTCAAGGGGTCTCGAGCAGAACGTTTTTGACTCAATGTGTTTGAGTTTTAATTGAATTTGAGGCAGGGTTCTGGTGAGACCACGAAAACAGGTTGGGCATCCTGCTTTTTAGTCAGGTTTAGATACTGGATCTAGATAAGAAAATTAGAAACACTGTTTATTTGTGGAGACCAGCTGTTCATCCAGCTTAGTATCTCGCACAGTGGCATAGAGTAAATTCTGAGGAGGAGGCCGAACACGTCCAGAATCTTATACCCTTTCATCTGCTCCCATAGCACATGGTCTCAGGAGGTAGGGCTATAAATGCAGAATGTATGAGGGGTCAGTACACAGATGCACCTAATGTATGGGTGAATTGCAAATGTGTATTTTCATCTTTTGTATCAGTAACAAAAGCAATGATGATACACTTGGATTTTTACAAGTGCTAAGGCCAGGAATCAAATTTGTTACATCTTGGCAAGCCAAAGGTGGAAGTCGTAAAACTTAACTAGGTGCAATAACTGCCAATTCCTGTCAGCTGAGTTGAAGAACGAGGCAATCAAGAACAGGTACAGATCTCTGAGAGGCTTAAGGGATGAAGTACGTACCAGGAGAAAAATTGGAATAACAAAAACGATACAGGTTTCCTTCACCTTCACTGTACATGTGTTCCTGGTAAAGGGCACATAACTCAAATTCATATAAAGGGGACCCACTGACTGTGGGCTTCCACCACACTGATCTCATAAGAGTGAATTTACCTTGCATATAATGAAATTTTGGTACAAAAAGGGTTATCTCATGAGTGTGAATTTGCACATACAGAACCCGCATAAACCCAGGGAAACCTGTACCAGCAGCCATCAAAGCAGTACTACACAGACAAAAGAAAAAAGCCTTGGATATCAGATGAGGCACTGGACCTCTTAAGGAAAAGGAAGAAATGGGGGGAAAAAAATCTGCATACTGTATAAACCAAGGAGTAATCTATGAACATAAACAAGAAGATAAAGAACATGAAGAAGAGATGAGAAAAGATATTTGGCTAGTATTTTTAATACTTCAGAGTCAGCGAGGTTTTTGCAACATTTGAGAACACTAACAAAGAACTATTGGTAGGTGTCATCAAATCGCAATTGGGCAATCTGACTCTAATCAGATAACAGAAAGATGGTGGAATTACATCAAAACCACCACCACTGAAGTCTAAAGTAGCCCTGGTGATAATAAAACAAAAAAAAAAAACAGGTCAGGAAGGGTTCCTGGTTCCAAAGAAATCTCAGTAGATTTTCCTAAGAATACAGGCACCCTGGTCATAGATGCCATGCATGATATTTGCTATAAAGTATAGGAAACTGGAAAATGGCCAGAATGAACTTAGTTTATATACCAATACAGGAAAACAGCCATCCAAAGCGATGTTCAAGCTACTGCATGATTTCACTAGTCTCTCATGAAGGCAAAATACTCTTAAAAATAATTCAAGGGAGAATATTATAGAGTAGATTAGAAAGAGAGAATGCACAAAGCAAGCAGGATTTTGGCGGGACAGAAGGATAAGAAATCAGGTGACTAATTTGCAAATCATGACAGAGAACACAGAGTTTGGACAAGTTTTGTAACCTCTGTTGTGTTCACTTCCCTAAAACTTGATTCAGTGGGACATGTGAAACTGTATGCTTGGCATGGGTTTCCCACCATGTTTGATTGACCTCCTGCATAAACTATACAAAAAAAGAAAGCCATAGTTAACGTTGCAGAATGGTTCCAGGTGCAGAAAGGAGTTTGGCAAGGTTGCATTTTTGTCTCAGTCACTGTCTATGTGGAAATTATCATGCCTGAAACACTACCAGGATGCAAAGGGGATCTGAGGCACTGTTGTGGTTACCATTACTCTTGCAGACCTAGAAGTCTTAGTACAACTATTAGTCATGACAGGAAAGAGATACAGCATCATGATTAATTTTTCAAAGACCAAAGAGTTGACCACAGCTGGATTCAGAGTTGACCTGGATAATGAGCAGGGATCTGGATTTCCTGTTTCCCCCCAGAAAAATGAAAAAACCCCATGAATTTCCCCTTTGACCTGAGAAAAACATGGATTTTTCATTTTAATGGAGAAACCCACGAATTTTTGCAGTGTTGCAAAGAGTTCTCTGCAGGCTGACAGTTCCAGGCTGCAAGGGCCTTGCAGGGGGGGAGTGCCACGTGCATGTATATGCATGCACGTGGCTGCCAGGCAGCCTGGAGAGCAGCTCCCACAGGTAAGCCTGGTGGGGGGGGAGGGAGTTGCGTGGGGCTGGGGCTGCTGCACAGCTGGGAGGTGCATGGGGCTTGGGGACTGGGGCTGGAATGCACAGCTGCATGGGCAGCCTTTGTAGGGAACAGGGTCCAAAAATGGTTTGTAAATTCAAACAAGTACTGAACCTTGCTACCCTAACCTCATCACCAGAAGCCAACTTCCTACAGTTCAAAACACAAAACCCACCAATAATCTCCAGTACCCCCACAAACTGCACACCAGAATCTATCAAAGACAAGAATGCCCAACTACTGGTGGGGGCACATTCCTCACAAAAAAACTACTCTGTCTCCAGTCTCTCAGACCTGATCCTGAAAGGGAATTTACAAACCATTTTTCACAGCTGGGCTTATGAACTTCACTTCATCAACCTCCTAGGTACAGAAACACATGGACTCATGGATGCCGTACTCCAATATAGACATTGGAATTCTGACACACTACAACCTGCCAGACATTTGACTCCCTAGGTACCTCTCCACCCTTACCTGTGCTGCTACTTCCCCCACCCCAGCCTGTCCCTCACCCCCTGATGCCTCCATTTCCACTTTCACCAACTGGCTTTCTTGCCTGCATTTCATGCCAGCCTCTGGCTTCTTTAATATTCCTTCCGTCCAGGAGCAGCACACAGAGACACCAACTGAAGGTGCTTCCTCAGCCTGACAAAGCGTTTTTCAACCCGAAAGCTGACATCCTGGGCAGCTAAGCCGAGCTCACCTAGAGACTCACAACTCCACTGCAACCACCAAGCCTCAGGCCTGTCAGAGATGTGATGGATCTGGACTTTCCCCAGCCAGGACTGTGTGCGTGTGTGGGGTAGGTGGAGGTTATGGTGCCTCCTACCCGCCTTTCACCAGGCGGATCCTCAGTCCTAGCATTTCCTGGGGCTACAGCACCACCAGCAGTCCCAACAGGCCTTGCCAACTCTGGCAGAGTGAAGTTTTAGTGGTCATGCCCAGGACCTGGGGCCTCCTTCTTCCCCATAGCCCCAGCTCATACCTCTAAGTTCATTCTAGCATGGGAGCAAAGCAGGGACATGTTCTTCTGCTGCTGGCTGGTGATGCAGTGAGTGCCCCCTCCAGCTGAGAGTGGGGCATTAACTGGTTTAAAAAAATAAAACAGAAATAGGTGCAGACAGAGGGAGGAGAGTGGCACTCACTCTGTCTGCACCTGAAACTTAGGGAACACCAGCAGTGGGAGGTTCACCTTCAGGAACACCAGCTGCTCCACCAAACCAGGATCCAAGGAGGTGAGGTGGGGTGTCACTACATCCCCTGTAATACTGAACACCCTCTCACTCAGAACACTGGTCGGTGGACAGGACCGGTGTTTCCGGGCAACCATGACCAGATCCAGCCGGACCTGGCTTCAGCTTGCCAGTAGACCAAGGGGTCATACAGCAGCATCTCCACATCCTCAGCAAGATAGGCAGCCACCAAGGCCTAGGTGCTACCTGCCTGATGGTGGGGTCTGGTGCCTCTGGAGCCTGCCATGGAAGCTATGCCCTTGACTCACATTGGCAGTGCCTGTGGTGGAGGAGGAGACTGGATGGTGGGTGGTGTGCTAGCATGGGACAGTGGAAGACAACTGGGGTTAGGCAACCCCACTGAGGCAACTGTCCAGTCTCCTCTTGAAAACCTCCAGGGTAGGTAACTTCAGCACCTCTGGAAGGAGTTCATTCCAGTCTGGACATCCTGACTGTGAAGGAGTTCTTCCTGGTATTAAGCCTGAAGCGGCCTTCCAGGAGTTTGTAGCCATTGGTCCTGGTCTTCCCCAGGGGTGCCCTATTGAACAGTTGTTCAGCAAGCTCCTGATGCACTCCTCTGATATAGAGGTAACCTGCTATCAAGTCCCCTCTCAACTGTCTCTTCTTTAGGCTAAAGAGGCCCAGATCCCTCAGTCTTTCCTCATATGGCTTGTCTTGCAAGTCCCTGATCATACGGGTGGCTCTTTTCTGGACCCTTTCAAGTTTTTCTATGTCCTTGTTGAAGTGCGGGCCCAGAACTGGATGCCGTACTCCAACTGCCATCTCACCAGTGAGGAGTACAGTGGGAGTATCATTTCCTCAGTTTTACATGAGATACATTGGTTGATGCATGACAGCATGTTATTTGCTCTGCTGACCACCACCTTGCACTGATGACTCGTATTCATGCGATGGTCAGTCATTACCCCTAGATCCCTTTTGGCCGTGGCACAAGTCAAGCTGTCACCACGAGTCTGTATGTGTGTTGAGGGTTGTTTGCCCCGAGATGGAGCACCTTACACTTGGAAGTGTTAAACTTCATCTGGTTCTGGTCTGCCCAACTCTGAAGCCTGTCCAGGCCCACCTGTATCTGCAACCTATCTGCTGAGGTGACCATGCTGCCCCATAACTTGGTGTCGTCCACGAACTTGGCCAGTGAGCTTTTCACTCCCCCATCCAAGTCATTGATAAAGATGTTGAAAAGCACCGGTCTAAGCACAGACCCCTGAGGGACACCACTGGTCACTTCGCGCCAGAATGATACAGTTCCGTTCACTACAACTCTCTGGGTCCCATCCTGCAGCCAGTTTCCCACCCACTGAACCATCAAGCAGCTGAGCCTACAATCGTCCAGTTTTCTCACAAAGATATTGTGGGATACTAGATCCAAAGCCTTTTGGAAGTCTAGATATATAATGCCTACCTCATCTCCCATGTCCAGGTGGCAAGAGACCTGGTCATAGAAGGAGATGAGATTGGTAAGGCAAGACCTACACACGACAAAGCCATGCTGGCTGTCATTCAGAATCTTATCTTCCGTGAGCGTATTGCATATAGATTCTTTAATGAGCTTTTCCAGGATTTTCCCTGGGATAGAGTTTAGGCTGATTGGCCTATAGTTGCCCGGGTCCTCCTCCTTCCCTTTTTTGAAGATGGGCACAATGTTGGCCCTCTTCCAATCCTCAGGGATTTCCCCTGTGTGCCACAAATTCTGAAAGAGCTTTGCCAGGGGTTCCGCAATGACCTCAGCCAGCTCCGTCAGCACTCTCAGATGGAGGCTATCTGTTCCCGCTGACTTAAATGTCTAGCTTTTCTAGTTGGTATTGCACCCACTCAGTATCCACAGTGGGGAGGCTGTTGTTCCCGGCATGCCTCCCATGAGCCTTATCTTGCTTGTTTTTGTTGTTGTGATACAAATATATCTCCCTTCCTATATAAATTAAATTCTATAGTGTAATATCCAATATAATTATGAAATTGAGAAGAATAAAGCAATTAATAGAATAATAAAATGAAAGGGTCTAGAAGGTAGAAAAAGGTATTCTGGAATGCCACTTGTTATGCTAGGCTAGCAAGTAGGAAATCATTCAAATCAATGCTAGTAGTAGCCTTTGTTGTCTAATGCTCCTGAGGTGCTGGCAGACATAGCTCAGTAACTGTCAGACCCCAAGACAGAAAGCGGGGCAGTTCAAACAATGCTGCCTTTTATACTGTTTTTCCATCCCTCCCCCAGAGCCCTGAGATTGGAAGGAACCTCAGGGAAGGATCATGGTGTACACAGTCAATATGACAGCAGTCCTTCCCCCCACCCTTCCCCTCCCTCTCCTTACTTTCTGTTTCCCTGCAGGCAAGCCCAGCTTGAGCTTTGAAACTTGAAACGTTTCGAAAGTTTTTAAACATTTCTACTGCCCTCGTTTTGTTTCAAGGCTGTTTCGAAGCCCTTTGTTTCATTTCGTTGTTGCTGTTTTGAGCTTGAAATGAGTAGAAACAATGTAAAAATGAAACAGCTGGCGAAATTTTGTACAGCCCTATTAGTTAACATCCTCTGTCTGTGTTAACTGGAAATGTATTAAGTAGATCAAGTGCTTTCAACCCATGGTTGAAAATCAGGTTTAGCTTCTATCCTTTTTTTGCTGTCACCCAGCGCTTGCAGTGGTGGAATTAAACACTATGATCTTCCAGTTACTTCCACAGTTCTGAAGATTTCGGTATTGTTACAGTTTCTAGCTGCTCCATTCTTTCACTTAGGATTTTTTTTTTCTCTGTAATTACTCCTGGTACTAGATGCTGTTCAGTCACTCTAAAACCACTCCAACTTTGTCTACATTAAATAAACACAAGGCTCTTACAAGTAGAGTTCCCCACAATCTCTGTCTTGTCTGGGATTAACTGTAGCAAGCTGCTCTTCATCCAAGTGCTGTTAGGCACTGGGAGAAGTGGGAGATGGCGGGGGGAGGGTTACACAAGTTGTTACAGGTGATATGTAGCCATGCATCTTTGTGTTGCTGATCTTTTGGCTCCTGTTATCTTAGCCTCCTGACTGGCTTCACATACTGCATCAAATAGAAATCTTGAAGAGCAAAATGGTTAGACTGGAAGAATATTAGTCCAATGTGACCCTCTGGGTTTTGAATGAAAGGCAAAGTATTCACTTCTGTAAATTGTTGGAGGGGGAATAGACAATTACAGGTGCCATAAGGCTATTGCAAAGCACATCACCAAGGGCTGAGGCCAAGGCATGTGGTTGCTTTCACAGAAAATGAGAAGGTGTTAATAAGTGGGAAATGTAGTGGCTTTTGCTATTCAGTTGAGTGGAACAGAGCTTCAGGATTTCCATTTCCCCTTTTGAATGAGCAGAAGTGTAATGCCACAGTCAACTTTTCTAAATCAAATGATGACCCAAAAAGTGTTATTAGTATAGCTTAGGGGAAGCAAGTA
The DNA here is from genome assembly GCF_000455745.1 of Alligator sinensis. Lineage (NCBI taxonomy): Eukaryota > Metazoa > Chordata > Crocodylia > Alligatoridae > Alligator > Alligator sinensis. The sequence continues at coordinate 322,620 of NW_005842738.1, forward strand.
GGCCAGAGAAAGAACAGATCTCCTGGGTAGGAAAGGAAAAGGACCACAGATGGGAACTGGATGAAAGTGGTTTTCAACTTATTTTAAATTTGTCTCTCTCACTTAGGCAGACAAGGTTCCTTGGGTGAATTTGATATGTTTTATTAGACCAACCCAAATGGTTGGAGAATAGTTATTAAGCAAGCTTTCGGGTTCAAAAACCCTTCGTCAGGCTAAGGAAGCTGCAGCAGTTGCTGCGTGCTCTTCCTGGATGGAATGAAAAGTAAAGGTTTACTTTTCAACCATTTGGGTTGGTCTAATAAAACATATCAAATTCACCCAAGGAACCTTGTCTGCCTATATCCTTAGATCAACACAGCTACAACCTAAACCTCTCTCTCACTTACAGTTTTGACGGCACATTTTGTACCTGACTTCCATTTTGTGTTATTTACTGCTCAGGCAGTAAAGAGTGTCTCAAGGTGGATGTGAATTACTTTTACAATCTCATCTTGAAATTAAAGAGCGCACAAGATAACAGTGGAGTTTCTCTTTTATAACCACTTGGGGGCAGCCTCATACTGTTTACAATGTAATTTTCGATTTGTTCCTTGAAACTTAAAGCCCTGTTTCTAAGCCACTTCATCCTCTTCCCCAGTTTTCAGTGGCTTGTCTAAAAAACACAAGACTATAGACTGAGATACATTTTCAGTCCTATACAAGCTGCTGCTGTAACTCCTGCTAGTGATTAAGGGTGCTGTGTGTGAGTAGGTACAAACAGAGATGGGCTATAGGATTTTTTGATGTCTGAGACAGACATCCTTGCACTCCAAGAAACAGTCTGCTAACCACAAAAGATCACAGGTTGGAATCACTTCAGGAGTGGAGAAGTTGCAGGCCTTTCAGACTGAAAGCTAAGGAGGCTGCTAAGTAGATGTAACATCTCCGTTACCTCATTACTGTTTCTCAAGCATACCTTTGGGGTATGCAGTACACTTTTTAGCAAAAAAAATGTATAATTTTTTTTTTTATACTTGAGAACAAATGGGAAAGGAGAAGGAAAAGGGGAAAAGGAAGACAAATGAAAAATGAAGATCATTCCTGTTGGAGAAGTTATGGTGTGTTTGCAGTGGCATTACCAATAACACAGAATCATAGGAATGCACAGCAGTTTAACAAACCTCAAAAGGGGTACGTGAACCACAAGTGACTAAGAAGCACCGCATTGTTAGTTTGATTTGAAGCTTGGTTCCAAACATTTTCCTCCCGCTCATAGCAACAACAATTAGCTTGTGATCCAGGCTTGAGCATAATGGCCTCAGGGGCGCATCCGGACAAGCCTGCAGATGCAGTTTGTGGCACTTTAAAGCAGTTTGAGGCTCTGATAACCGCATGTGGTGTGTGTGTACCCATTTATCAAGCTGCTAATTTGCAGTGCAGTGGAGGTTTTTTGATACTGGGAGATCCCAGTTTTAAACAACAAAAAACTCCATTAAAAAAGCAGCGTGGTGCATGCAGCAACAGTGTACGCCACCAGAAAGGGAGCTTGGCTGGCCAGAGTCTTACACTGACTACTGACCAGGCTCTGAGCATCTGGCTCGGTGCCACTGCTGCCCCAGGAGGCCCCCAAGAGCCCAGGTAAGGCTGCTGGAGCCAGCACAGGTACTGGCTCCAGCCTCCCCTACCTCACCTGGGTCACTTTGCTGCATACCAGAGCACGTGCACAGGGGCATGCCTGGGGACAAATAGCAGCGCATATTTGTGCTGCAACTTTTAATATGAAAGACCTGCAACAAATATGTGCCACTGCTATTTGTCCCAGAGGAAATGCGCACCCCTGCACATGCGCTCTTGTTGGGATGTACCCCAGCTAAGTAAAAAAAAGTACCCCTCTTTACAAAGGTCACATCTCTCCATGTAGACTACTTAGCATAATTATACAGTGAAACCCTGTGAGACTGAGCAAGAGCCTCTATGGGCAAAAGGCATCTGGCTTAAACTTGGCAAACTTCTGAGTTTTCTCTCTGGGCATTTGGATTACCACCCATTGAGGGGGCAGAATGGCAAGAAGCCCAGGGTAGCAACCTGAGGAGGGGCTCTAAATTTAGTCGCTGAAGACTGGCTGAATCTAATTAAACCCGAGTGGACAAAGAAGATGGCTGTTAGGATGGTTTGCAGGTAAGCAGTGCCTCAAAGCAGTGCAGGAGAGAAGTGCAGAGCCCTTTCTGAGAGCTGTGTTAGCATACAGTCTGTTCCCACAGAGGAGAGAGAAGGAGGTGTGCTGCTGGGAGAGAAAACAGAGTTGTTGCCCTTGCTGGAACTGGCAAGCGCTGCAGGCTGTGGCATGGGGCCAAGGAACACGCATGTTTGTGCTTCAGAGGTAGGGCAGCTTCAGGCCTGTCAATACAGGAATTGGCACCTGTCATCTGAGGTGCTCTCCCAGCAAGTAAGGCAGCAGTAGATATGATGGAAGAGACCCCCTTCTACAGGCAAAAGAAGATTGTGGGGGCACCCCTGAATCTTCATAGGTATCCAGATGATCTGGTGATGAACTGGGTTTCATTCCCTGCTCTGACAATAGTTGGTGTATGAACTTGAGAGAGCCACTTAATTTTCCCTATCTGGATAATGGAATAAATTATACCCAATGTGCTGTCTAGTGCTTTTTCCATTCTAGAGATGGAACTAACATATAAGTCTCATGCTTGTTATTGTCTATTACTGTATTCCATCTCTCCAATGGGGAGAAACGTGCATGAGAATCCACAACCTTGGCAGAACTGTCCCTTCTTTGCTGGAGAGGCTTAGATAATCTTCTGGGTGGCAGTGTTGTGTTGGGGCCACTGAAGCTTGCCACCTAGTCTGGGGAATGTGTTCGTGTCAAAAGACAACTGTGCCTTCCCATCAGTATCTTGGACGTGTGGGCTGACTAACTGGCAAAACTTTCTGATGTGGACATGTTTGTTACGAAAAAAAATAAAATTCAAAATTAATTTTACTTGCAGCCTAAACACAGTAGCATCATATGGTTTTACTTTTCTAAGGCCCAAACACCAGGTACGTACATTTTCCTTCCAAACTGTAATTAAATGTTAACTATTATACACTGCTATGTGTTATCTGATTTTCTTATCATTTGTTTCCTATCTGTATGCATGTCCTTGGATTTTATAATTACATATAGGTTATAGGTTTACCTTTTATGCTAGTTAGAACTAAAATAATGAACTACAGCAATCTTTGTTAGCTCAAATGCCACAGCATATATACATGCATGTACTTTTTAAGACCATGGTAAATTCTCTATATTCAATTAATATACAAATCCAGGGACTGCAGGTTGTTTGTGCATTTTCCTGAGACCTAATCTCACTGCCCCTCATGATATCTTCAAGAATACTTATTAATTCTTCTAACACTGATACTAATACTGACAGCTATCTTCTGTAGCTATAAATATATAATTACATTTATACTAAATAGCAAAAAGTGAATTTGACAATCCTTAGTGTATATACACACAGGCTGAATCCAGGCAATATTAATAATCTTAATAATAATGAAAGATGAAATTCAGAGTTAAGGCTTTAGCTTTGTCTTCATGAACTCCTTACTAGCTATAGCATTTTGGGAAAACATTAACTTTGGTAGTGTATTATGGCAAATAACCTTTGAATAAGATGTTTGTTTTTGTATTGGGTTCACATCGAGTGGACCCCAAACAGGGCAAGGTCCTTGTGTGCTAGGTCTTGTATAAAAAGTGTGTGTGTAAAATAGAAGGTGGGATGAGGGTAGTCAGAAAGTAACAAAACCAAAAACACTTAGTTGCATTGTTAGCAGTTGCACAATTTGACTGTTTCTGGACACATGCTATGATTTTTTTAAAAGTTTTAAAGCCAAAATATCAGCTCTCCCAAGCTGAGGCACAACCAAACAACTATTAGCTTCCAAATTTTCTGTAGACATTAGAGCAAAGGAATAACAGGGATGTCTTATTCCCGGAAACAGTTTATTATGCTGGTATAAAAAAGTTAAAAAATAAATTTAAAAAATCTGAATCTATTTCTTTCTCCTCCTTCCCAGTTGAAGCATTCTTAGGAATTTCTGGCTTCAGCCATTAAATGTGTCTTCCTACAGTAAAATAAGGCTTTGTTACATTTCCAGTTTTTCATTTTCTAAACTCTCTGTTTGAATTCTTGCCTCAGTGTAACATGACAGAATACACAAACCCTTCAACCGTGCACTTCTTTTCCTCCTTAACAAAGACCAGGTGCCACACTTTGAATACTTTTTAAAATATTTATTACAAAATAAAATGGAATAAAGTGGGAGCTCCTGGTGATACTTTATCTTGAGTACTACTGCTCTGAGAGGTCATGAAGTAGTACTATGGCAATGTATGGAGTCCAGTGTTTTCTTCAAATGCCTTCATAATACCTCTTAGATCTGAGTTTAACATTCTTCAACCCTTCCTATTTCTGTTGGTTTTGGTATTTAAAATCAGGTGTGGGGTTTCAGGTTTTATTTTTCTATTCTCTTGCTATTTAAATGACCTTTCTGACTTACATTTTTTGTGTTCTGAGAACATATTAATAATTTATTTTTGACTTTAACTTTATAAGCCAAAGCAAAAATAAACATTTTCACGTTGATACTTCCTGTCAGAAAATTGATTTTATGGTGTAACATTTTTTCTATGAAGGAGGAAGAGTACTTTGCATTTGAATTTTTGTCCAACTTTATCCTAACTGTATAGCTGGTCCAATAAAAGATAACACCCTAAGAAATGCTTGCCTCACACTTTAAAATGAATGCATTTTTTTAGCAGATAAGCTTTTCTCACCAATATTTTACAGCTGTTAAAAATCAATGAAGGACAATATTGTATACACAAAGAAATGTATCTGTTTTTAACAAGTTAAATTATATATTTAGTGTATCTGGATATGGGAGAGGCTTGTACGGAAAGACCTAATCCTGCAAAATATTCCCTATTGACTACAAAAGGAGTTAATGACACACATCCACATATGGGATGGGGCCCAGTGTGTTTGACTATACCTCTCAAACCATTTAAGCTCCAAGAGTTTACATGAGAATCCTTTCCAAACATGCATTATAAGCACTTCTGTCTCCTTTTTTCTGGTATATGAGAGCTCTAGGATTTAGTCGGATGCATTTGACGACTGTCTCATACTTACTTGGGCTGTGACATACAAGTCAAAAGCTAATCTCTTTCTCTTGAAGACTAGGTTATTTATCAGAGTTGTATCCCCCCCAGCAAGGGGGTTGTGCAGGAGTCCATGTACCACCTAAGCCATGCAGTAACATGGAACTTAGGCAGCCAAAAAGGCCTTCTGAAGATTCTTTACTCTTATTTCACCCTCATGAACTAGATTACAATGGATCAGACAAGGATCCACTATTTCAACTGTTGTACCATTTTAAAATTCGCATGGTTTTCTTTGTACCATATCACTTAATTTATATTGTTATTTGAATTGAAGAACAAAGCATCCTATGTTAATACGATAAGGAAAATGTCAGTGAAAAAGTAACACTGAAATATAAGTTGAATGCCTGCTGTTGAGTCTGTAACACAAAATAAACTTCCATTATAGCCTTTTAACATTACTCTTTGAATCAGCTGCAGATTCAGGCAATATAGTCACAGGAGCAAGCACAGCCACAGGAGTCATTGGTAGCATTGCCCCAGTGGGATCCACCAGATTTCGGGGTTGGGTCCACAATCTTTCCCAGTGTTGGGGTAGCTTGTGCTGCCATATCCCTTAATAGTACAAAGCAGAGGCAACCAATGCAAGACATTTTTCTAAGATTACTCCTACAGGTGTTTTACAAGGAAGGATGCTCTAGGTCAGGGATCAACAAGCTAAGGCCCATGGACTAGATCGGGCCCACAAAGAGTTTGAAACTGGCCCACAACAGCTGAGGGGATCAGTGACGTGGTGGCAGAGTCACTTCAGTGTTCTTGTGCTGTGTTCTCCCTTTTCTCTCCCCTCCCTATTGTATTCTCTTCTTACTATTGCTGCCAAAGTTGCCCCTCTGCATGGTTTCTGGCTATGTCAATCTGCAGCTCTTTTGGCAAAGGTAAGCAGAGACTGCAAAGCACATGCAAGTAAGAGCAGGGAGAGTCACTGATTGGCAAGGTGGCTGACCCTAATCTAGGCGTCTTTACCAACACTAGTATTTTAAAAATCATGTGCACTAAAAGAAGTATAAATTTAAACCAGAAGTTTAAAACAGCAAGGCTCATAGTTTTCTGTATTTTGGAAATGTATTTAAAGTTCAGAGTGTGTGATTTGTATTCTATGCTGAAAACACATTTGCTTTAATAGTGGCTGCATACACGCATTCAAATAATTTGGGAGCATTCTCCTGGTTTTGTTTCCTTAGAAGAAAAACCTATTGGAAGAGCACTCAGGAGGTAAGTCTTGCTCAGCTGGAACAGTAGAGTCCAGCCCAAGTGACACGCTGTCTCCCTGGACCTGTAGGGGGAGTTTGGGGCAAGGCATGCTGGGATGCTGGAGGATTGTGCTTCAGCTTCTATCAGAAGGGTAAGTGTACAGACATTCAGTCTCCTGGGAGAAACTCTCCCAGGAATGGCTTCTACTGGGGTGGGGGTGGTTTATTTTTTGTCTCAGAACTGCCATTTTTCTCTAGGAGAAAAGTCATTAATGTCTCTACACTTGTGGTGTCTACTGGGAGCGCAGTGACTCTCTTGGTAGAAACTGAAAGTCTGTACATGACCTATAATTCATTACTATTTGGTCACTAAACAGAAGCAGTAGCAGGTTTCCCACTTCACGAGGTCCCTTCCAGTCCTACTTTTCTATAATCCTAAAAAACCTGAGACTGGAAGCAGTCACCATTTCCCTCCTATTTAATTCACTGGAACTCCTCAAAGAACTGGGCCCTAAATTGCTCCTACGTGCATGTACTGAAAATGCACATACAAGTCAGTTCTCTTAGTGACACAATTACCTTTTTTGCTTACATGTCTGTCACCCTCAGGCATTTGCATGCAATTCCCATTGACATCAGTGGGGAGTTGTGCATATTTGTAATTCTCCAAGAACTAAATTTGGCTCTTACTCTCCACTTGAATTGCTTTTTGTCTTTTTTTGCAAGAGCCAATATTGTCTTGAATACTGACTCAAAATAGCAAAAGCCCAATCCACTCAATGAATTTTTAATAGATTTACAAATAACATGTTATTGGTTCCATTTAAATGTTACTACAGCTCAGTGCCTCCTAACCCTTGAGTACTTGTTTGATTCTTTGTTGATTAATGGTTTATAATGCATTTCATACCAGTCATAGCATATGTTTTCATTTCCACTGGCTTAATGATCTTCATGTTTCCTGAAATGCACTCCTGGATTTTCAATTGACCCTAACATTTCTAATTTTAATAAAGGGAGATTATGTCTAGATTTTTCCTGTGGCAAGCTGAGCTAGGCTTGCTCTCTCAGGAGTATGACTTATGCAGATATATTTGCTTTTAAACAACCCGACAGCTATTTTTCAGAATGACAGAAGTACCATAAATACCAATGAAGCAGGAATTGAACACCAGTATTGACACCTAGTGGGACCCCAGAAACCCATATGAGTGTGTAGATAAGCAGGCCCAGAGCAAGCAAAAGCCTTCATCTAAATGTCCTTCAAACTCCAGGTATGTGGCAGTAGAGTAGCAGCATGACACTGAAGGCCCTTTTGGTTCTCCATTCAGCTCGTATGCACCTGTCCCCCTGACATCTGTATTTCAAAACAATGTTTGTCCTGTTGAACCTCAAAACACATAGAGAGATCCTCTGGTCTTTCCAGATTCAATCCTTTCTTTCCTTCATATTTTTAATCTACCCATGTTGTTTCAGGGCTTCCAGTTTTACCTCCCTCTTGGCTTCCCAGTTCTTTTCAGACAGGGGAATTCTGCCAGTCCCATTCCAGACCTTGGCCTTTCTGGAGAGATCTTTTTCCAGATCTTTTCCAACCTGTGGTCTCTGAACTCAAAATCTTACTGTTGTTGGTCAAGGTCTCCATAGCCTTATCTTCAAGGCTTTGCTTAAATCCCCTTGAATGCCCACTATTCTTTTGGTTCTGTAGCAAGGCCCTCTCCATAGCTCTCTCAGGTCAGTCAGGAAAAGTTTAGAGTCAAGTTTTATGTTATCCCTGGCAGAAGGCCAGAGGACTTTTTCCTCATTCTCAGTGTGGTAAGTATGGCCTTTTTCTAAAGAAGCTGTGTTTAAAAAAGCTTGGTTGGTCTTCCAAATGGACCAAATCATCCTGTTTTAATGTGTCCAGAAGCTAGATTCAGAAGTAGAGGCTTGAGGTCAAGTGTGCGCAACATTAAAACATCTTAAAGTCTGAACCAGTTTAAGTCTTTTCAGCTGATGTACTGGGCTTTGGAAATATAGCTGGTGCCACTCTGCAAAAGACTCTCAGAATCATTGATTGCCAGAACAGTTGTTTTGTATTTGACAGCACTCATTTCCAAGGATACAATCTAGTTTGTAATGCTATGCTGTACTGCCTGAACTAGGGAGGGAACTGTGTGGGTTTGCTCCAGTACTGCAGATATGCTACAGTGCCAGGTAGCAAATCAAGCCCTGGTCTCTTCCATTTAATACCAGCCACCAGTTCTTGGAACCACTACTTGGCATGGCTCTTCTTTCTGATGGTAAAACAGTGGATGGAAAAGGACTATTGCATGGAACAATGTCTGGTGCTCCTCCCATCATGTAAATAGTATGAAAGGATTTAGTGGAAGGAGGTCTTCTATATTAGATAAGCTTCAAAACTTCTCATCAACAAGGGTGGAGGGTGGCTGGAAGAAGGAAAGGACATCCCTAGGAATTAGCCAGAAGGATCAGAGATATATGAAGGAATCACTGAAAGATGCAGAGCATGTCTACATGTGCAATTAATACACTTGAATTTTCTGCATTAAACTGTGCCCCCACATACATTTGAATGTGTGCGTGTTGAGAGCAAATTTGCCCCTAATGGGAGCAGTTCAGTCTAGGGATGCTCCTTCCTTGCTATGCCCCCCAGCATCAGCCAAGGCTCCCTTGGGTGCCAGCTCTGGGCTGACAGGGGGGCTGATTCTGATCTCTGCAGGGTGTGGAGAGTGTTTGCAGCTGCTGGGCAGCTGCCTCCCTGCCCCGTGGATATCAGGACCCATTCTGATCTCTACACAGCTTGCAGGCAGCATCCCACTAAGCTGGGGCAGCTCTCTCCATCCCCTGTAGCCCCCTGCTGCCTAAGCTAACCAGGAGCAAGTTGCTCCTGGTCAGCATCTACATGTACACTTCAGAACATTAGTTTAATGTGCCAATATTTTGTACTTGTATCTATAGTACTAGAAAATGGTGCATTAGACTAAACTGCTGTAAAGTAATTGCTGTGCACCTGTAGATGCTGATGCTTTACAGTGCATTAGATTAGTCTAATGTGCAGTAAAGTGCCTTGTGTAGCTGCTCCTGAATTGTAGGCCTGGGAGGGCACTTGAAGATCTGATAGATCTGGGCTCATTTAACCACAATTGATCACTCATGGCAGATACCACATTTGAAAGAATCAGACCATAACAATATATGTTTTGCTATCAGTTTCTAAGTGTTACAACCAATGACTAGATTCCTATTGTGTTTTTGAGGTGCATGGCTGCTTAGAGTTTATTGTAATTGTTAAAGAAGGTGCTTGTTTTGCCTTGAGAGCTGTAGTTTGAGAGCTCTCAGGGTAAAAGCACAAAAAAAGGACATGTATCTTGATTTTGCCATAAGGACAATTTGCTGGGCTTGGAGGATACTGGCAGACTCGGGTCACTGGAGTTACGTGCAAGGCATGCTGAGATCATATGCCACAGTTTAGACAAGCCCACTGCAGCCAGCCCTATACTCCTGTGAGGGTTGGCCTTGTCTAACTTAAATCATAGTTAAATTAAGTGCCTGGCCTTCACTGCATGTTTACCTCAGTTCATGCACTTTATTTATCTTAAGGTAAAAAGTGCACCTTTCTAGCAGCAAAGGCACGTCCTAAGATAAACAGCATGTATCTAATGTATCTAACGTGTCATCTCACCTTTGTTATCAAATCTGTGGTCTTTATACTAGGTCTAGGTCCTTATCTCCAGTGAAACAAAAGAAGGATTTAGTTAAAATAAAGTAGGGTCCATTCTTACTTGTACAGGGGTCCTTCTCTCCTCCTCTTAGCTTCTCTTCTTTGGCTTGGCCTCAGGGAAAAAGTGAACTTCTTAGGGGCCTCTAAAGGTTATGGAGGTAAATAGAAGCCTTCTCTCCACTTCATTTCCCAGTGCTTTTGCCTTCTCTGGGTGATAACTGTGTCTTATTCATTGTTTACTATAGTAGGTGGTACACATCTTAACACAAACAAGGGCTACAGTACTGTGTGTGTTAGTAAAATGGTAACAGATATCCAATATATAGTGATTCATCCTCATTCCCTCTCCTACCCCACTCCTCCTGTGTAGGGAGTCAACAATTCTTGTTGTAAAGATGTAAGAAATGGAGGAAGTGTTAGACTCATATTTGGCACTCACTTTAGTGCTCCAGAAGCCTTGTCCACTTTTCTAAATCAATTAAAACAAAAACCATATTTCAAGCAGAGTTTTGAAAAGGGAGATCTGGCAGAAACTCAATGAAGTCCACTGGCGAGTTGCTTTTTACTAGTGAGTATCTACATGAGATGCTTATTGTGCAATGGACTAATTTGCTGTGCAGTAAAGCATCACTTTCTACACGTGCATGGCACTTAGGGTGCAGTAGACTAATTTATAGTGCTGCCTGATAGTCCTATCAGATACAAGGAGACACACACATGTAGACAGTGACATTAAGATTCATACATGTACACATTCACAGAAGCTTACAGCTGGAAGGGACCTTGTGAGATCATTGGGTCCAGCCCCACTTGGTTTACTCCAGCTCAAATTGAGCCAGAGTATATATATTCAGTTGCATTAATTGCAAGTGTAGACATGCCCAGTTAGCACAGAGGATGCTGCTCAGCTATGCATGAGTATCAATATAAAATCACGAGAGAGATGCACAGCTTGATGCAAAGACATGTATAAAAATTGCAACTGTATGGGTAGCTACTGGTGGCTTATCTATTTCCTCTCCTTTTTATTAGGTTAAAGAAATGGAGAAAGTCTGTTGTGGGGTTTTTTAAAATATATTTAGAAGGATATTTCATAGACATTAGGGATGGAAGGGACCTCGGAAGATCATTGAGTCCAGCCCCCTGCCCAAAGGGCAGGAAGTCAGCTGGGGTCATAGGATCCCAGCAAGATAAGCATCCAGTTTGCTCTTGAAGGTGTTCAATGTAGGCGCTTGAACCACCTCCGGTGGCAGGCTGTTCCAGACCTTGGGGGCTCGGACAGTAAAGAAATTCTTCCTTATGTCCAGCCTGAAACGGTCTTGTAGTAGTTTATGACCGTTCGACCTAGTCGTCATCCCTTGGGGCGCTCTGGTGAACAAATGTTCCCCCAGATACTGGTGGTCACCCCTGATAAACTTATAGGTGGCCATCAGATCACCCCTGAGCCTGCGCTTTTCCAGGCTAAAGAGCCCCAGGGCTCTCAGCCTGTCATCGTAGGGTCCGCTTCCCTGACCTTTGATCATGCGCGTGGCTCTTCTCTGGACTCTCTCAAGCTTCTCCACATCCTTTTTGAATTGTGGAGCCCAAAACTGGACACAGTACTCCAGCTGCGGCCTCACTAAGGCCGAATACAAGGGGAGAATGACATCCCGGGATTTGCTTGAGAAGCATCTATGGATGCAAGCCAGAGTTCTGGTCGCTTTACTAGCTGCAGCATTGCATTGCAGGCTCATGTTCATCTTGTGGTCAATGATGACCCCCAAGTCTCTTTCTTGCATAGTGCTAGCCAGTGTAGCACTGCTGATCCTATAAGGATGCTGCGGGTTTTTCTTCTCGAGGTGGAGAACCTTGCATTTATCGGCGTTGAACACCATCAGATTCTCATCCGCCCACTTGCTGAGCCTGTCCAGGTCAGCCTGGATAACCTGCCTGTCTTCTGGTGTGGATGCTTTGCCCCAAAGTTTGGTGTCATCGGCGAACTTGGCCAGTCCGCTTCTGACTCCAGTGTCCACATCATTAATGAAGATGTTGAACAGTATGGGTCCAAGGACAGAGCCTTGGGGGACCCCACTGGTCACAGGACACCACGATGAGTGACTTCCATCGATTACTACCCTCTGGGTCCGACCACGGAGCCAGTTTTTCAGCCAGTGGATCGTGGTGGACCCAAGGTGACAATTTCCCTTGTCCAGGTGATAGGTCACCTGGTCGTAGAAGGAAATGAGATTGGTCAAGCAAGACCTACCCGCAACAAACCCGTGCTGGCTATCCCTTAAGATGTTGGCGTCGGCCAGTCCATTAAGGATGGCCTCTTTAATAAACTTTTCTAAGATCTTCCCCGGGATAGAAGTCAGGCTGATGGGCCTATAGTTAGCCGGATCCACTTTCCTCCCTTTCTTGAAGATAGGCACCACATTGGCCTTCTTCCAGTCTTCGGGCACTACACCAGAGCGCCAAGAGTTTTCAAAGATCCGTGCTAGAGTCTGGGCTATGATGCTCGCCAGCTCCTTGAGTACCCTGGGGTGAAGATTGTCAGGGGCGGCTGACTTGAAGGTATCCAGCTTCTCAAGATGTTCCTTCACAAAGTCAGCATTAATGGAGGGCAGGGGATCACCCTCACCCGGACTTCCCTGTCCCGTAGCGGGCATGGGCGTCCCATGGGACTGATGAAAGACTGACGCAAAGTACCTATTTAATAGGTTGGCTTTTTCCTGGGCGTCAGTTGTCAGTTGCACCATCTGGTTCCGCAGGGGTCCAATGTTGCCCCTGATTTTCCTCCGGCTCCCCACGTATCTGAAAAAGGACTTTTTATTGTCCTTGATGCTCGAAGCTAGTTGGAGTTCAGTTGCAGCCTTGGCTTTCCTGGTATGCTCCCTGCAGGACCGGACCAGTGCAGAATAATCCTCCTTGGAGGTGACTCCCATCCTCCATCCTTTGTAGGCCTTTCTTTTTAGCCTCAGGAGGTCTGCTAGGTCCCTGGAGAGCCAGGGGGGCTGCTGTGCCCTCTTGCTGCCTTTTTGTTATTGCATTAGAATCTTGGGGACTATAATATACTCCTGTGTCCCATGATCTTCCAGAATACCCGTGTGGCCAAGCAAACTGTTTTCCTGTGGTATTAATACTTTGGCCTCAGATTTTGAGAGAGGTCCAGATGGCTCATGTTTGTATTCAGATTTAAAGCAACTCAAGTTTCAGGCAGTAAAAAAAATATTATAAACATTCCTTCATTTTTAACATGATGACATATAACACAATTTCCTTTAGGAAATAAATAACCAATAAACATCATTTATCAATACAGAACTGTAATATAATATATTTGCTGGAATATAAAAGCATTTCCAGTGTGGATGGCAAGAAAGAAGGGAAGGAGAACATGAGTAAGAACTAGTAGATTGGGGTAGGCTTTTGGAGGATGTAGGGTTCATCTACATGTGCACATTTAATCTGCATTAGCCCAATTTAAGGTGCATTAAGGGCATGCATCTACATGTGTGCACCCCTAGTACGCCTTAAAAAGTGATTTAAGGCTATTTTAGCCTAAATTTAATACCTGCATAAAGCAGGTCATAAGTCAGTCTGCATACCCGTGTTAATGCACATTAGCAAGTTTACATGTTTGCTAATGTGATTTAGCTATTCGTGTATAAATTTTCACAGAGTCACAGAAGTTTAGGGCTGGAAGGGTCCAGCCCTCCTGCTCTGAGCAGGAAAGACTGCTGGGGTCAAACAACCTGCTTTATGTGTGCATGTGTAGAAGTACACCTAAATTGCCTTAATGTGCATTTGCCTAATGCACATTAAGTTTAGGCTCACGTAAAAGCACATGTAGACATGCCTGCATTCTAGATTCTCAGAGAATCTAGCCTGCTTTGAGATTTTGAGTAGAAGGACAGACTGGTTCGCATGTTTCTTTCTAACCAATCTTAGTCAGCATGGGGGTGGGGGAGGACTTGTGCTGCAGTTCGACAGATGCCAGCTTCCATTTAATTATATTACCTCATCAAGGCACCCAGCTGTCTGAAACAATGTACATCTTTCTCTCAGGGCTGAATTCTGGAAGGTGCTTGCCCTAATCTAGACATGAATTTGAAGGCTATGCTTAATTTTGATCATATCAGGACTTCCCATTAACTTAAAATATGCTATGCGTATGACTAAGATATTGCGCCTAATCTGTTTTGTTTTGTTTTTTAAATTTCATCTTCACACTTGGGCCATTTCCTGATAAATTAGCGAACTAAAAATGGTATTAAAGATAGAGGAAATGTCAATAGATAAGGGAGCAGATGGAAACCTCTCAATTTTTCTGTCTCTGGCACACAATATTTCATCATCCTTGGGACCATCAGTGAAGTCGGGTGTCTTGGGAAGTACCAGTCACCCTGGAGGTCCACAGCTACTCCTGGGAAACAAGATACATAAATGTTGCTATAGAAAGCCCTGTTCAGATTCGATGTCAAAGTTTACAGGACAATTAAATGTCTATATAATGGGGAAATGAGACAAGGTTTGAGAAAACCAAAGAATATATCCATGTACTATAGTGGTACATCATGATCTTTTAAGTAGACATATTAGTTTACCGAGAATAGAATGAATGACTTTTGGAAGCACTACAAGAAATAATAAAAGTAGAACAAGTTTGTCTTTAATCTTAATTTTAAGAAAGTAGGGCAAAGAGTTGCACCACCAACATAATAAGACAGCGGTATTCTACATTTTGTCCCTGCAGGCCAGATACATAGCATAAAGGCTTTCATTGGGCTGGAGCAGATGTTGGAGCCCAGCACCTCTCCCTCCCTCACATGCCAGGATGCGGCCCTAGACATACCCCCTGTAAAGGTGTGGCTTTTAACCCAGGGCCCTGGCCTTCATGGTACAACTGCTCTAGGAGAGAATCTATGGCAACCAAATTAATCAAATTTAAAATAATGCTGAAAATCCCAGTTCAGAGTATAATTTGAATGCACTGCTTTGTTGAAGTCTATCTGTTTGGCCAACATCAGGGCTCTATGTTTGATTCTTGGAAAACTTCTGGCTTAAGAAAAGTTACCTTCTCATATACTTTTTCTTCAAAATTTAAGAATAGAAAATTTCAGCATTGCTATAGAAGCAGGTGATGTTCCTGATCATTTACTGTATTTGATTTTCAGTGCTTAAGATTTTAAAGAATGATTGCCTAATGTCAGTCTTTGCTGCTGGAGAGTTTCCCAGAGCCACAGGTTTCTTCTCACTGTCCCATTTCTTGTCTCAAAAAACAGGCTAAGGTTCACCCCTGGAGTGACTCATCCCTGTAATCTTTACCGACTCCAGGGTAATCTCCCCTTGGTTTGTGTAAAATTTCTGCATTTCCTCTTCCTGCAGGTGATAGTTTTTTGTATCTGTCTCTTTATGTGCAGGTGTCCTCTACCATTTAAGAGAAACATTTTTTAGAGCCAAAAAGAAGTTAGGGAGAGGTGATGCCTTTAGATTTTGCCAGATTCCCCATTGGAAGCTGAGACTTGAAATGAAAATTGAAGAAAGGGTGAACGCACTTGAATCAAGACAGCAGGAAATAGTTGCAATACCTTCTGCAGTTTGAAACTACAGAGATCCAATAAGCCCTAATCATGTAACTAATTTTGGCTTCTTTCATTACTTTTATCCATGGGGCTGAGGTAGCATGTGTGTTTTAAGGCTCATGGTTGATAGCCAAGGGACAGAAGCACTCATGGCATGGGTATGTCAGATTACAACAAATCTAAATTGTGCTAAATATCTTGTCACAAGGACAAGGACATGAGTAGGAAGGAAGGATCCAAGTCTACTCTCTGAAGGTGGGCATAGCTTCCCAATTAAGGGCTATAGT
Organism: Alligator sinensis; assembly: GCF_000455745.1. NCBI lineage: Eukaryota > Metazoa > Chordata > Crocodylia > Alligatoridae > Alligator > Alligator sinensis. The sequence goes on from NW_005842738.1 coordinate 338,594, forward strand.
TTCTTGTGAGTTGCTCCAGCCAACAGACTTTTAATAAATGGCAATCTTTTCTTACCTATCTTGCAGTACACTAGCCTTTGCTGAATAACTATATTATCTGACTGACACTTCCCCTCTCCAGCCCTGCAAAATATTGTATGCACAGGCTTAACCTCATGTAAACGAAATAATCCTATTTAAGTACTTACGATCTCCAAAATACCACCCTTAGTCTATAAATTCCTTGGAGTCCTTTTAGTTTTGTTGCAACGGGCTAACTCATTTTGATGCCGTTAATACTGATAAATACATGTTTGCACCCTGCCATGCATGCACCAGTCAATGGCCAAGGTCAGCATCTCCATAAAAATGCAAATAGCTTGTTTCTGTAGTTATCATTTCTCTGTTGACTTTCGCTGAAGGACAAGCTATTATATGATGTATAGCCTGCAATTGTAAAAATACATAAGCAGCATTATAGGGTCCTTGATGTCATGGTACATGGACAGTCCCAGCAAAATTGCAGTGATGTGTGACAGCATGCACGCATATGTTTCTATTGTTGTGTTGTTCAGGTGATGAACCCTCTGTCTCTGTTTCAGGCAATTGCAGTCATGCAGGATACTTGGGTTGGCAAAACCACGCCTTGTTTGGCTATGAAGGAAAACAGTCTGGAGCAAATAAAGTTCAAGGTAACTTTACAGAGCAGGGTCATATTTCTTTTCAACTGACTGTATAAAAAGCACACAATGCCTCAGTGTTTGGCAGAAGTGCTAGAACAGCATAGTTCTATACGTACTGCGTTTGGCTGTAACAAGGGCACCAGTCAGGAAACCCTCAAAGCTATGGCCAGTCAGGTCCCAGCTGAGAAGTCTGAAAAGTGTCAGTGTGAGACAAGCCGTCCTGAAAGCATTCTTTACCAGCTCCTTAGCAAACAACACCAAAATGATACCCAATGGATTGACCACTATTCCTACACTCCCTGCTCCCTACCAAGTGTTGGCTGTCCTTGTGTGGATAACAGGAGAGTTATCCTGAAAAATCCAGAAGTCACTTGCATGAGAGCTTCTGAAGTGCTCCTGAAGACTATAACTTTTATAAGAAATTTGCCCTCCTTCTGTGATTTGCCCCAAGAAGATCAGATCCTCCTGGTACAGCAGTGCTGGGCCCCTCTCTTTGTTTTGGGTCTGGCACAGGAGAGAGTGGATTTTGAACTGAAAGAAATTTCAAGCCCTAGTTTGTTGAAAAAAATCCTTCTCAATCAATCTTTGGCAGCTAGTGAGGAACTGGAGAGCTTCCCACATGGAGCATCGTTAGCAGAAGTTCAGAAGCTGAAACATTTTCTGAAGAAATTCTGGAACTTGGATATGTGCGCAAAGGAATATGCTTATCTTAAGGGGATTATTCTCTTTAATCCAGGTAAGTCTCAACAGAGTATTTCTAGAAAGAAAGTTCACAGTTAATTGTGTGTTTAAAAGTACACTTAAAGCTACTTGCAAACAAACAAACAAAATAATTCAGAAGGGAAGTCATTAAATCACTGAATGCAGAGTTTGAAAATGTTTAGCTACATTAATAGAAGCTGTTTAAACTGAACATTTGTTTACATGTGTTGGTATTTAGACCATTTACATGTGCTCATTCAGTTACCTTGTAAAAATAAACAGTCTTTTAACAAATCATTAGTTCATATGTATGTACTGTGCCACTTAAAACTCATTTCCAGACTTGTGGGGAAGACTAGTGGGTACCTCTACATGTACATCAAGGCTGCTCCAATGCGTGGTAATTATCGTGCTCCAGCAGATCCCAGCGTCACATGTATCAGTGTCCCTGTGGTGAAAAAGGGTGGCAAGGGTGCCTTTAACTACAGGTCCTTCAATGAAATTCAGTTAAAGTGCCCCACTGCCATTTTTCAGCTTGGGGATGCTGATACGCATGACATTCCAGGTGCTTTAATTAGAGATTTAATTAAAGTGCTTCCCCTCTCCACCCAACCCCCAATCTCCTAAAGCACATGTATAAATTCCCAGAATGGCTGCATTAAATAGAATGTGGCAGGGCACATGCAATACACATATTAGACACACATTTTAATAGGACTTCTTATGTAGCTAAACTATTTGAAAGCAGATTAACAAATGAATTAGGTATAACATCTAAGTGATGTGATTTAATCTCCTGCGCTGTGTTGCAAGTTGCATCCTAGGTTTGTTTTCTATTATGTAGCAGTTTAAATTTAAGAGTTTCATATTTGGGCCCTAGAACAGCAGTTATAAGGTAGACTCAGAAAAGTTAGAATGATTTGTTTTACTCCTCATGACAAATAGGCAGATGCAAGTAAAGGTTAGCCTATAGGAAGTTTGGCTGCTTCAGATTCACAAACTGTGTGAATCATTAAAGGGCCTGACCCCAAGTGTAATGAAGTATGTTGAAAAGACTTCTATGCTGTAGATTTTGGATCAGACCCTTTCTAATGGGTGACAAAAAGCACTATTCAGAACACCAAAAAAACCCCTATAGTTGAGGTTATGCCAGAAGGGCACTCAAACACTTTAGCTGCAAGAAAACTGGGTAGTTAGTGATGCTTCTTGGAGGGACCATATTGCAATTGCCTTTCTGTAGACTGGGCTGGCCGTGCTTTTGTTTTTCAGTGTAAAGCAAAGTGTGAGTCTTTTTAGCGCCCTTCAGGACATTTTGCATTGTCTTGTGTATCTCGTAATGCATCTGTGCTATGCAACTGGACCGGTGGAATCTTGTTTGCTTCATTGTGAATGGTGTCAATTACTAAATATTATAGATAAATCCTCATGTTGGGGGTAAAATAGGCTGAAAATAAATTAGTGCCATTTTCACTAATTTCACCAGATCTGCTTAGCAGGAGATAGCTCTTGGTGGTTTATACAGGATTTATAATATAGGAAAAAGGATTTATATATAGGAAAAGCTCTCCCCAGCCCTTTGAAGAAACCACAATCCTTGTTTTACATCTGGCGAAACAGAGGCAGAGCCATTATGTGACTGACTTAGATAGGGCTTTAAACTACGATCACAGGGGGATGGGAAAACACTAACTGGAGCCTACCCGGGGGGCCAATATACAGGAAAGCTCCATTGACGATGAAACCAAGCAAGCCACTCTTACGGGAGCTGAGAAAACAGCTCCTCTTCAATGCAATAGGTGGCCAGTGACCTCTATAGAAGGACTTAGGTGCCTGTACACCAATGCCAGAAGCATAAGGACCAAGCAGGAGGAACTAGTCCTCCTGCTTTCCACTGGGCACTACAATCTAGTAGGGATCACGGAGGCCTGGTAGGACTCCTCTCATGACTAGAGTGTAGCCATAAAGGGCTACGTCCTTCACAGAAGGGATCGAGTAGGGAAGAGAGGTGGGGGTGTTGCCCTCTTTGTGAAGGAGCAGTACACCTCTCTACAGGCTAATGTTGGCCCTAAAGAAGAACAGCTAGAAACCCTCTGGGTCAAGTTCCAAGGGAGGCATGGTGAGAGAGACCTGACTGTAGGTGTATACTACAGGCTGCCTAACCAAGGGGAGGAAATTGATCTAGAGTTCACCCCTGAACTAATGGAGGCCACGCATGTATGGGACATGGTTGTCATGGGTGACTTCAACTACCCAGACATCTCCTGGGAGGAGTGCTCGGCCAGCTTGGATCAATCACAATCCTTCCTGACCAGCACCAAAGAGCTTTATATGACTCATGAAGTGCACAGGCCAATTAGAGGCAATGCAGTTCTTGACCTGGTCCTGGCCAACTTAAACATAAAGGGCAGTCTAGGTGACAGTGACCATGAAATCATTATGTTCACGGTCCATCGCAAAGCTGACAAAACATACCAAACCTGAAGTCTTAAACTTAAAAAATGAAAATTTTAAAAAGCTCAGGCCATTAGCAGAGAATGCCCTGAGAGACCAAGGACCACAGGTAAAGGGAACACGAGAAGAATGGTCATTCCTTGAGGGTACAATCCTTAAGGCTCAGAGAAAATCCATTCCCTTAGAGAAAAAATAGCAGAAGGGTCTGTCGCAGGGCACCTCAGTGCCTGCTTCTAGGGAGTAGAAACTGCCAGAGAGAGCAAGCCCTGGCAGGACATAACGAGCCCAGATGAGGGTTGCCAGGGTAACGAGCACAGCTGCAGGTTGCCGGGGCAACTAAGGAGAGCCAGCTGCCGGTAGGAGGCAGGGCCTGGCCCTTATAAAGCCCAGGGCTGAGGCCAGGTTGGTAGTTCTCTGCCAGCAGCCAGGGAGGCAGGAGCTCCGGGAGTGAGGATGCGGAGAGGAGCCTAGTAGCAAGTACCACTGTTATATGGAGCAATGTGGTTATAGCCAGAGGGCATGTGTTTAAGTTATAGCCAGGAGGCTTGTGGTTATGTTTGGCTCTGTTGTTACACCGGAGGTTTGGGTGAGGCTGTAGGGGTTGGAGGAGGCCTCATAGGGACCCCAGAGGTGTGGGGGCCCTGAGCGCAACCAGTGGGTTGCGGGCGGGGAACAGAGACCCCGGATTGCATGCGGGGCATGTAGACCCCAGCCCCAGAGAGGGGCAGCTTTGAGACGCCCCAGAGGGGGCATGACAAGCCCCAGAAGGGGGCACTACTAGGAAGCCCTAGCGTAGACGTGGCGAGCCCCAGAAGGGGGGAGCGCAGCGTGGGCCCAACGAGTCCCCGAGAAAGGGGGGGACTATTGAGAAGCCCAAGGTGGGCACGG
>NW_005842738.1:343656-344120 GCF_000455745.1 Alligator sinensis
GAGCCCGGGAGACCGGAGGGGAGGGGGGCCCCGTTTAGCCGTGCCCAGGGAGTCATAGGCAGCCTCCCAACTTTATATTTACCAGCAAGACGTGGCGGGCGAGAATAAGAGGGTGTCTTGGGCCGGCCTTGACACAGAGCGAGGGACCTCAAGCAGATCACGGCCCTCCTGATGGACCCCGCCATGACAGGGTCAAAAAACCCTCTTGTCTAAGCAGGGAAGTTGCAGCCCTCCTACAGAAAAAGAAAGAGGCGTACAAACAACAGAAGCTTGGGGTAGCCTCTAAGGAAGACTACGTGACAATGGTCCGCACTTGTAGAAAACAGGTTAGGCAAGTGTGGCAGGGCACTGTTGGTGCCTGCCACTTTAAGAGTGGAGCCAAGCAGCCAGCAGGTGCTTGATTGGGGCAGCCATTTTAGATCTCTGGCTGCCTATATAAACAGGGAAGTTTGCTGTTGGCAGGG
>NW_005842738.1:344222-348057 GCF_000455745.1 Alligator sinensis
AGTGGGTGGCCTGGTGGGGTTCTCAGTAGTGTGGGAGCCCCCAGGAAATGCCAGGCCAGTTATCACCCTGGTGAAAGGTGGGTAGGGGTGCCTTAACCCTAGCTCTTGCCTTTGGGTGGGTCATGTACCATCAGAGGTAGCTGGGGCCAGGCAAGCGTGCGGCCACCTGAGCCCTGAGGGTTGTAAGACCCTGAGGAGGAAAAGTGGAGGCCAGGCATGGCTGCGCCTACCTGAGCCCTGTAGGTCGTAGATCCCTGAGGAAAGGTAGTTGGGGCCAGGCATGGCTATGACCACCTGAGCCCACTGGGGAGAGAAGCCCCATGGCCCCAGTGAAAGGGGCGGTGTGGAGCCCCAGTGAAGGGGCAGCCCCAAGTGAGGGAGGAGGCCAAGGGCTGTCTTCAGACACCTAAGGCTGCAGTTTGGGCCAGAGGCCGAGTCCAAGAGAGAAGGGTGAGTTCTGACCCTGGTAAGTCCTCCACCACTGGGAGGCCAAGTGTGGGTCGTAAGTAAGAGCTATAGCAGAACACAATGACCTGCTTCCTGGTGGGGAGTGAGAGTCCCCGTGAGACCCTGGAGCACCAGTCATGGTGGGAGTTAAGAATGCCCCAGTGAGGGGTGGCCCCAAAAAGCAGGTGGACATGGAGCCCCAGCAGGCGGGAGAAGAACCAGAGGGCTGGGAGCCCAGTGTGTATAGAGTTAGCCTGGAAGGGCCCAGGGAAAGCTTAGAACCAGTCGGGTAATTGGCTGGCCACTGCCCCTGTGAGGGTCATGGGAGAGGCCCAAAAGATGGTACATCTGTCACCCAAGGTACGAACTAGGTAAAGTCTATGGCCTAAGGGGCCCGTTCCAAGTGGGAGCAAGGCAGTATAAGTTGTCGACACATGAAATAGACCCTGTGAGAGAGGGTGGAGTGTGAGAGGCCCTAATGAGAGGAGGGCAGTATGAATGTGAGTGTGTTTGAGGCCTGACAATGAGGCCTAAGCTTGGTCCGGCTGTAGGCCAGGAGCACTGTGTCATCTGGATGCCATCTGTGAGGCTTGGGCTGCAGTGTAGGGGAGGAATGGAACCGCAGATAGTGCCCCCGGCATCAGGGCAAGAATGGGCAGCCTCCCTCCTTAATTAATATCCTAATTAATTAACAAGGTATGGCAGACAAGACAAGACAAGGTGGGTGGCGTGCCCAAAGGCAAGTGGGGAAACTAGCACTGTGTTTAGTCGGGAAGCTAAGGCAAAAACCAAACTAAAACTAGTTACAAGAATCAAGGACAACAAGAAGTCCTTCTTTAGCTACACAGGGAGTAAAAGGAAAGCTAATGGGAGTGTGGGGCCGCTGTTCAATGCACCAGGATACCTGGTCACTACCACTCAGGGAAAAAATCAAACTCCTAAATGACTACTTTGCCTCAGTCTTTCACAGGACCAAGGGGAAAACCATGCCAGTTAGGGCACAGAATGAGCAGGGAGGGATTGACACCATTCTCACCATTGTCATAGAACTGGTTGACAATCATTTAAAGAAATTAGACGTATATAAATCAGCAGGACTGGATGAACTCCACCCAAGAGTGCTGCAAGAGTTGGCCAAAGTAATCGCAGAGCCCCTGGCAAAGGTCTTTCAAAAATCATGGGCCTCTAGAGAAATCCAAGAGGACTGGAAGAGGGCCAGTGTTGTGCCCATCTTCAAGAAGGGGAAACGTGAAGACCCGGGAAACTACAGGCCAATGAGCTTAACATCTATTCCAGGGAAAATCCTAGAAACATTCATCAAAGAGGCTATATGTGACAAACTTGCAGATGGCTTGATACTGAATGACAGCCAGCATGGCTTAATCACAGGCAGGTCTTGTCTGACCAACCTCATTTCTTTCTATGATCAGGTGACTCATCACCTGGATGAGAGAAAAGCAGTTGACATCATATACCTTGACTTCCAGAAAGCTTTTGACCTGGTATCCCATAAGGTACTGATCAGAAAACTGGAAGATATTGGGCTCAACTGTGGAATCGTCAAGTGGGTGCGAAACTGGTTGTGGGGTAGGACACAGAGTCCAAATGAATAGATCGGTGTCATCCTGGCAAGATGTGGGCAGTGGCATGCCCCAGGGGTTGGTACTTGGCCCAGTGCTGTTCAATAACTTCATCAATGACCTGGATGAGGGGGTGAAAAGCCCATTGGCCAAGTTTGCAGACAACACCAAGATATGGGGCTGTGTGGACACACCCGCGATAGGCTGCAGATACAAGCAGACCTAGACAGGCTGGCAGAACAGAACCAGATGAGGTTCAACGTAGAGAAATGCAAAGTACTGCATCTGGGAAGGAAGAACCCCCAGCACACCCACAGGTCGGGCATCGCTAACCTGACCAGCACTACAAATGAAAGGGATCTGTGGGTAACAATAGACCCCAGCATGAATATGAGTTGGCAATGCGATGCAGTAACTGCTAGGGCCAATAAAACTCTGTCATGCATCAATCAATGCATCTCCAGTAAAACCAAAGAAATGATTCTCCCACTTTACTCAATGTTGGTGTGGTCACAGCTGGGGTACTGCATCCAATTCTTGGCACCACACTTCAACAATAGCATTCCCCCATGCTCCCGTGGGACGCTCCATCTGCCCCACCATCTCAGCTTTCACATGCCACGCCTGGTACCTTGGGGCAAGTAGAAAAAACATATGAAGCTGTGTCTTGGCCGAATTGTTGAATCTCTCCGAATCAGTTCGGAGGGTTCTGATTCAATTTGGAGAGATTAATGGGTCTTCAGATTCGGAGATTCAGCCACCGAATCGGGCTGAACCTCCTCCAAATTGAATCGGTGACTGAAGCTTCGCACAGCCCTAGTTTCTATTATAAACGCTCAGCCATCCACTGCATCTTTGCCTCTGCTTTAGTGCTGTCTTGATGCTTGGTCAAATCTTAATGCTTTCCAGGGGGTTACAAATCACTACTGGCTATAATGCTTACTCTCTTCCTGGGGCTACACCATGACACCATCAGATGCAGATGCCTTTTGCCTTGAGAGTTATGCCAACAGGTGTTTCATTCATGGGAATTGCCACCCTGAATGGATAAATCAAAGAGCAAGGACCAGACAAGAAGCAATCCACAGTACTCTAGATTGAAGTTTGAATGATAGGCCACCAAACTAAACTGGATAAACAAAGTTATAGATGCACGCTACAAGTTGGACTTTTGGCAAATGGTCTGACAGGGATGGTGGAACTTTGTTTATGACCTGAGCAAAGACCGATGGCATGGGGAGAGTTCAGATTCAGATAAAGTGTATTACCCTGAGAAATCATTTTGATGACAGAGGCCCCATCTACATGTTACACATAAGATGTAATTAACCAATTAATCAGGTCTTTAGTTGTGACCACCACATGTTCAATCAATTAATGGGGTGATAAAATAAGGAATAAGTCACAAAGCTATTCTACAAAAAAATGCACAATAATTGTGTGGCTCATTTTTATCATGCCCTTTATTGAAAGTGTGGCTAGGTGCTCCCCTGTGGCTGAGAGCTCCATCAGCATGCGGGCTTCCAACTGCAGGAGTGCACAATGCACTGCCACTGCTGCAAGTCCCATCAGCTTCTCTGTCAAGGTTGTTCCCAGTGGAGGACTCATTGGGTGTTGATATAAAATGCAGTAGGACTAGCTCTCACCTTTCCCAGTGGTTGGCTCACTCTGGAGATGCTGAACCAAGCCTATAGGCAATGTCAATATCTTCCAGGAGCTTGTGGCCTTCATGTACAAATGGTTTATGACTTTTAGGCCTCATAATCCTCCATCTGTCATGGGTGACTGGTGACTCCTAGGCTGGGGGG
>NW_005842738.1:348088-357801 GCF_000455745.1 Alligator sinensis
CCAGTCAGTGACCCCCTAATCTTGCTGACCTGGCGGGGGGGGTCCCCTGCAGCCGATCTTGCTGACTGGGGGTGGGGAGGGTCCTCCACAGCCGATTGTGCTGACCCAGAAGCACGAGCAGTGCTTCCAGAAGTGCCAGCGGTGCTTTTCCTGGTGCCCCCACTTCCTGGTCTGTGTTTGCAAGGGGGGCACCAGGAGAAACACCACTCTCACCTGCCCCTCCTGGCTGTTTCCTAAGTGGGGAGTGCTGCCTATCAGAGGGTGCACCAGCGCTCTCAGGGGGTGCACGTGCACCCCCTATGCATTGCTATTGGGTTGAGTCTTCAGTTAATAGTTGGAGCAGTTTTTTTTCAATTTTTGATGCAAATTCTTAATCCCATCCTACCTTCCTTGGCTGGGCCTTAAAGGAGTTTGTAGGGGAATGGAAAGACAGGAATCAACTGGTCAACTTACTGGTTCAGTAGCAAGTCTTCTGCCTTGCAGAAAGCTCAGATTGGGTAGCTGCTGTATTACTCTCTGGGCCAGTCAGCAGCTGTGAAGAGAGCTGAGACAGCATACTCAATTCCCTAGGGAAAGTAGAATCTTGCTTCACTCTACAGTAATCTCTTAGAAGCTGTAGGGCTGTGTTGACTCCAAAGGGAATAAGCATCATTCCAGCTCTCCTCAGCTGGGAGGCAATGACTTGAACATACAACATTCAAACGAGTGAAAAATGAGGTTCACCATATCCTCTGCAAGCCTTGCACAATGAGAGTACTAAGTCCATTATGGTGCAAAGAAAGGAGGAAGTGGGTGTCCCCTGATATAGGCAAACCTTGCACAGCAAGGCCAAACTGTTCAGTTCCTTGTGACAGACATCTGAGAAATGGTAGGAATTTCACAGTGATGAAAATAGTGCCATCTGCAGCTCCACTAGGATGGTGTCAGGGTTCCTTTTGTAAAATGACATTCTTTGGGGTTTTATAACATGGTTGGTAACTGTAGTGGGTTGGGGAATTGCTCATGTCACACAGCCTTTGTTTACAATCTTTTTCCTCGGGGAAAGCTCCCTCCCTGCAGGAATCAATAAAAACAATCAACAAAATAAACACACAAATGTTTATTTGTTCTCAAACTGTGTGATATTGCAACCCTGTAGAATGATGTATACATTTATGTAACCCCCCCCTGATTAAAGCTATTGATTTAATTAGGATTAGGTAGGTGATAAATAAAGCACATTTACCTTTTGTATATTAAATGAAATATATTTGTCAAAAACACTTTATAATAAAGTTTATCAAATTCAAAACTGGTTCACTGAAAAAAACCAACCCACTGTCAAATATTAAAACTGTCAATAGTTTTCAAAGAGAAGGATGAGCTTGCTGGGTACTGCTTAGTTTTTCAAACCAGCTTTATTTTCCAGACTGCCACTCTCATTTCGCACTCCACATCTATTTTTGATTGGTATTTGCTCTTTATAGTGGCAACTGCTGAAAACCCTGATTCACACAAGTAGGATGTTGTGAAGAGAAAACTCTCACTCAGTCACACACAGTCAATTGAACTGTTGACAGATAAATACTGAGCTTCACTAATGTGTACATGCCGAGATTAGAAAACAAAAGAGATTTCCAATGTGGGCAAGTCCAAGAACATGTGCATTGCTGCGGGGGGAGGGAAGCAGGCAGTGTTTATGCATTGGGGAGGGAAGAGAAGTTTGTGACCCCCTTTTAAGTTGCTCACAGTTTAAAAACCCCTGGTTTAGGGACTTTTCCTAGACTAAGAGAGAGTGATTGGGCTTAGTGTTGCAGTTGCTAGTCTGTATCTCTCTCAATCTCTCTCAGCTTCCATTGCACTCCCTAACCTAGGGAGAGTACTCTGGCTCAGGCTTCTGCCTTCAGCCCCACAGCCTTCCTGTCTGCCCCTTTGGTCTCTCTCTGGGAGCTTTTAATTCCTACTGGGCCAGCCAAATATTGCCATCAGCTAGCCCTGTTCATTGAGGCAGGCTTCTGCCTCCTTTCAGCTGGACTGCCACTCCTGAGGCATGCAGCCTGCTACTGTAACATTTATACAGTAACATTTATACTGAACCTAATCTTACTGCAAAAATCTGCTCAAATGACTTCCTATTACTTTAAATCAGTGGCTTTCAAACTTTCTAAAGCCACAGAACTCTGCCATATCACTTCTGCTATGGAACCTCTACTCCTATCCTAAAGACTGACATGGAGCCAGGTGACCCAGCCCGGCAGCACTGATGCACCACCTCCCAGTCCACTCTGCCATTAACCCCAGTCTCTCTGAGGAAGCTCTGACCTATCACAGAACCCCAGGTTTCTATGGAACACAGCTTGAAAACCACTGCTTTAATGCACTGTTTGGTTCCATGGACAAGTGGAACAACACAGAAAATTTAGCAGGTTTGGGGGAAATATGTATTCTGAGTAAATAATATTGTGCTTTCCATAATCTAGTTACACTTTTGAGCTATGCTAACAGCTTGCTGATTGCCTGTAATGATTAGAGAATGCAGGAAAAAAGGGAAAGCAACTGCTTCAACCCCCAGGCTTGCAGCAAATCCTCTTCTCTAGCTGCTATGGTGTGAGTACGGCCAAAATCTTTGCCCACTTACTAAGTTTATCCAAGTCAGCCTGGATCACTAGCCTGTCCTTAGGTGTGGATGCTATGTCCCAAAGTTTAGTGTCATCAGTGAACTTAACCAGTACACTTCTGACACCAATGTCCACATCGTTGATAAAGAAGTTGAAGAGAATTGGTCTAAGGACAGAGCCTTGGGCGACACCAATGGTTACAGAGTGCCATAATAACTTGCTGCCAACGACCATTGCTCTCTGGTTCTGACCTCAGATCCAATTTCCCAGCCATCGGACTGTGGTGTAGCTGAGGCCACAGTTGGCCAATTTTTCCATGAGGAGGTCATGGGACACCAGATCAAAGGCTTTTTTATGTTAATATGTGCCTGGGTCCATTTGGCAGTAGGTGCTCTCTCAGCCACTCAATACAATTTATGGCATGGGATGGGTTGGGTTGTCTTCACTGCACACCATGCCCAGCTTTATTTAGAAAGAAAAAAGAAGGGCTAAAATTATTCCTCTGAACAGAATACTTTTCTGCTGTACTTGTCAAATCTTGTATTGTCCTTTGGATTCATTAACTACAGTGAGAATGATGGTATGATTACTATGTTTTAAAATAACAATGGAGAATCAGAAGACCTTTGCAATGAAATGCATTACTGTAGGTCAGTCTGTAGTGCTGTTAGATTTACATTTTCATTTAGTTTTAGTAACCACAGTTGCACTTTTATTCAGTGATGTTTTTAAATTTCTATACAGTGACAAATCATATAGTTCTTTTTTGTTATTTTTCATGGTAGTCTGTCTCTCTTATTTATGGATTGTTCCAAACTTTCACCAAGCACTGTTTTATGTGCATTAAACTTATGTAAATGACTTGCAATAAATGTAATGTCCCTGTATTTAGGAGAAATGGGATTCTCTCCTTGTTTACTATAGTTCCACACCAGTGGCAGAGCATGTTTAATTGGAGTCTGTAATGGGAAACCCCAACCCTGTTAGCTTCAGTCTGAGGCGGGCAGGACTTCTGTAGCCCTCAAGGGCCAGTGGCAAGAGCAGCCAGTCCCAACAAGAAAACAGACCTTGTCTGGGGCCTGTTGTGGGCCCATGGAGGTTGCAGGGCAGGAGCAGCCAAAGCTTGTTAGGCCAAGCAGAGGCAGCTGAGCTAAGCTGCAGCAGATGGGGGCAGGATGATTATTAGGCAGAGGGGAAACCACTGTGTTTGGCTGGAGAGCGAGCTGACAGGAAGGGGTGGAGCTCTGGGGCACATAAAACCAGGGCCTGGGAGCAAAAAGGGCAACCTGACTATGCAGGGATTAGGGAGTAGATCTCCTGATGCTGGGGGCTTCAGGAGATGGACTGGTTGGTGCCTAAGCAGTCATCTCTAGAGCTACAAATGAAAGCCAAGAGGGAGCTCAGGGCATGTGGTGAGGCAAGGAGCCAAAGTGAAGTGACTTTTTGGAAAGCGGTTTGCTTGTGTTTGTTTTGGCAATGCTTAAGACTAGCAGGTTGTGGCTGCAGGGGTGGAGGAATGCGTTGCCTCAGGGGCAACTCTCTGCTCTTAGGCTGAGACCCAGGAAGCTAGGGTCTGAGGTAGTGGACCTGGGCTGAAGAAGCCTCAGTCAGAGAGAGGGCTGAAGCCGGGCAGGCCGAAGCCCAGACAAGGCTCTTGGGGCCAAAGGGCCCAGGGTGGATTTGGACATAGAGGTTTGTTATGAAGGGAACACTGGGAGTCATCTGCAGGGCATATGTATGACTATGGGGTGGCAAAATGTGGGCTGGATGCAGCTCACCAGGCCATTCTATCTGTCCCACGGGGCCCCTAAAAAATTTAGAAAACTAATATTAATCTGCCCCTGGTTGCCTATCATGTGGCCATCGATGGCTTGTCAAAACTCAGCAAGAGGCCCTCTGCCTGAAATAACTGTCCACCCCTAAGGTAACCACAGCCCTCTTTTAAAGAGGGAGTACACCTGTGGGGTGAGAGGAGCGAGGCAACAGGCCCCAAGGAGTTGGTCACCCTGGCTTCCATAGGCAGCCTTCCTTTTATATATCTAACAGCAAAATCATGGCATCAAGAGATAAGAGGCACAGGAAGTTGGGGAACAGTAACAAGACAGTTTAGCTGCTAAAGGTGACATACTCTGCAGCGGGCGATCACCCAAGCCTGTCCCAGAGCTGACTCTGATTATGCCCTGATTCAGTAAAAAACAGCTGGACACAGCTGAAGTCAGTGGGACCAGCCCCATCCTTGAATAACTGCCCACAATTGGGGTATCAATATATTGTTATAGGGGTGAGGCAAAATCTAGAGGCAGACCCCCATATGCAGGGAATGTCCTGTCAGGAGCAAGCCCTGTTTTGGGCTGCTGGGGCTGATGTGGCTCTAGAGCAAATGACAGCCTGCCCCTCTTCTATCTATACCACTGGCACAAGTGCTTTTCTTGACCAGTTTTGATACAGAGTAATTAGGGGGAGGATCCTGACCAGAATGATCCCACTGGGTAATATGGGTGAAATTCTCACATAATGATCTCTGCTGAAGTCCTTTTATGGCAGCTGAAAGGCCCTAAAGCCCCTTGTTTGGCTGTGGAGGAGAATTTCCCTACTGCATTCACTGCAAAAGACCACAACTGCTTTCTGAAAACCTCTTCCAGCACTGGCCTAGGGAGGACACCAAGAGTGACCTGGCAGAGGGTATTGAGGGCAGGACATAAAATGCTAGTGATTGTCTAGGCAGCAGCATGACCTATAGGGCACACTAGGGAAACTGCTGCAGCTTAGTGGAGCACCTGGGACTGGCAACAGTCTGTTAAGAGCCTTTCTAGATTCAGAAGCAGCTCAGGATTGAAAGGACAAAAGCACTATAAAGGCACCTCAATTTATGCTACCTAGGCTGTTAGTTCTGTGCTTTTCTTGAATGCTTTCATGGTTATAATTTAAAGCAGGCCTATCTAACTGGTGCCCCATGGGCTCTCACCTGGCCACTGCTCGCTCTATTGCTCTGGCTTGCTCTGGGCTCCCCCTTCCTCTTCTGCTTCCTGCCCTGCTTCTGGGATCAGAGTCAGACTGTGCTGGAATTTAGTCAATCGTATTAATAGCAAGTATAGATGCACTCCGTATGTTTTAGTCTAACTCACTTGCCCAGTAATATTTTCCCCCAAACATGACAAGTAAATCTGCATTACAAGGTGCTTAAAATATTTTACTGAATAGGTCAGTTATTGAACTATTTATTTCTTTTTTCTTAAACAAAAAATAAAAACAGCTAGGGGGAAGGATACCATTCATTATGGAGGGACATTCATGTTATAAACTCCCCATTTTGTTCTTTCTCTTACAGAATTGCATGGCCTCAAATGTTGTCCCTATGTGCAAACCCTGCAGCAAGAAGCCCAGCGCACTCTGATGGAATTTATCTCTATGATGTATGACAGGAACCTAAGCAGGTTTTCTTGGGTCCTTGGGTTCCTCACCAGCCTCAGTACTGTTGATGCAGATAGTATTGAAGAACTCTTCTTCAGACCCATCTTAGGAGAAGTCATCCTAAATGAATTACTTCTAGAAACCCTCTATCTCAATTGAGACCTGCCTTAAAAATAACCTACCCTTTTGTTTTCATAAATGACAGCAAAAACACTTTTTTGGAAAGGTGAAAGAGTTTTATAGTCAATCATTAAAGATAAACATAGTTCAAAGATATAATTACATGTATTTGTGTGAACATGGTCTATTTTTTGCATAATTAAAAAGTCTTGTAATCTTTTAAATAATAAAAAAGATGAATTCAAATTCATAAATCTGTTTCATAGCTGATGAGACTTCATTCTAACATACCTTCGGGAAGTATGAAATTTGTGATGTCATTTCAGGGTGTTTTGGGTTCACTCTCATTATGTGCATTTTCACACATTCATAAACACGTATCCTACAAGCCAGTTTACCAAGAGGTTTTGGTTTCAGAAAAAAACAGAGTGGGATATTCACTATAGTGATGGTTGTCCCAGCCGCCTGCGGAGGGTTCGGGATTGAGAGTTTGGTCGGGGGTGGAAAGGTAAGAAAGATTTATTGACTTAACAAAAACACAACTACGCGTAGTAACAAGACAAACAATGACAGACAAAAGCAATTCATGTCGGCAACTTATCGGCAGTCTGCTCTGATGTCTGATTAACAGCAAGCTTCTCTTTCCACAAAGTTCAGCGAAGTCAGGTGTCCCTGAACAGCACTCTCTGTCCGAGTGGTACCGGGAAGGACCCTGGAATGCAGTCCTTGGGCTCCTCAAGGTCCATGGGCCCACTGATCCAGGCAACAGCTAACTAATCCTTTTCACAGAGCTGTATCTTCCTTCTGAATGGTTTCTAGATATTCTGGCTCATTTATACCTTCTGAATGATACTGATAACAAACGACCACTCAGATTCCTTTTACTTCAACTGTCCTTAGACTGACCAATTAGCAGTACAAGCCTTGCATTCCTTTGATAAGTTAATTTTAACTATGCTACAGGGCCTTACTACTTCAAAGCTTTGCTAAATTTACTAGGCCTTACTTTATACAAGGCCTCACTACATCTTAGACTTTAATTAGGCTTTTAGCAATAACATATAGCTTAATATCTAAACAAATACAGAAAAACACTTTGCTTAATCTTCATAGAGCCTTCAGCAAGCACGTTTATCACATAGGCACACTTTTTAGCTGTCACAATGGTTAGATAAAGATGCATGGGTACAAAAGTATATTAGTGTTTAACATAAGGATATAACTTGTTCCTTGCTGTGATGTCATTCCTTTACTTTCACCCTTTCCTGCTTAAACCAGTACCCACATCTTAGGCACAAGTCCCCTCATTTGCATATCCCTTAAGCCACCAACTCTCTGTTTGATCCTATTCACAATCTACCTGCAGGCATTAGGTGAACTGATCAGTCATCAACAATATGATACACACCTCTTCTTATCCATTGATACTGTATGACTATATCAAGCTGACCTCATGTTGGATGAAATCAGCTCATGGGTTTAGATGCAGTTAAACTCAAGCATGATAGAGATGATGTTGGTAGGTAGGGGAAAGCATTTTGAAATGTTTATAGTGACAGTGCAATCTTCTTTGGTTGAAGCAAAGTGTATATGTTCAGTACTCTTGGATCCCTTGCTGACGCAAAGTGTTCACATAGCAGCACCCGTGAATAATATTTTCCATTGTTACCAGTTGGCCAGACACCTGTTCCATCATGACAGATAATGATCTGATCTCAATTATTTTCATCTTTACCACCTCCAGCTCAACTATAGCACTGCAATATACTTGGGCATGAAGTGATCAGCATTTAGAAACTCCTAGTAGTATAGAATGGTGCAGTGTGGTCTCAGAAATGCAGACTACTATGAGCACAACAGACTTCTTCTCCGCCTTCTACACTGGCTTCTCATGAACTATTGGGACAAGTTCATAGTCATGGTCCTTGTCTTCATGGTCCTCAGTGATTTGGGCCAGCATCTCTAAAAGACTGCTTGAAGCTCCAGGATGAACACTATCACAATCACAGTGCCTGCTAGTGGAACTTCCTATCAGCTCACCTGTACTGGAGATAGAGCTTTCTCTGGAGCAGTGCAAGGACATAAATGTAACTCCAATTGCAACTCAAGATCATTAGAAACATTGTTCTATTCTGCTCCAAATGCAAGGCACTATCCCTCAGTTTGCCTTCTCTATGATCAAGACAGAGCAGCAAAAAAATGGTAAAAATCTGCAACCCCGAAGAAAAGCACCACCACAGTGGAGTACTTCATTGAGCACAATAATTTTTCCCTCTGGAGAAAATGAAAGACAATATAAACTTCTGGGAGGTGCTTAGATAGTATGGTGAAAGCAGCACAAGAACCTATAGAGAATCAAAATATTAAAGAAGGGCAAGAGCAACAGAAAAGGAAGGCTAAAAGTAGAGGAGGTGGGGAAACTTAGATAGAAGGAGAGAACATGGCAGACCTGAGCTGGAGGGGAAAAAATGGGTACAGATCGGTGGTGACTGGCAATAGTGTGTTAGTGGGTAGGAGCTGGGAAAAGAGAAGAAGAAATGGAGAAGTTCAGGTTGTAAGGGGCAGAAAGGTTTTTAGTCATTAGAAAACCCTCCCCTCCAGGATCTGGAATGGAGATTAATAATCTCAAATCCCTCAATTTTTTTGCTGCGAAAGCATTAGGAAAGAAACTGTTTCTTTGCTAAGTTTGGGATGCTGTATTCAAAACAGATAAGAAGATGGGCAAACCATAGAAATGTCTACTATTCTGTTTGCTGAAACCAGGTGGGATATAAATAATTATCTTTGAGCATTCATTTTTGGACAGCTGTCAAAAGTGAGGTAATCTTGTGACATTGTTCTACAAAGATGTAATAGTCCTTTTATACTACATATCTGTCTTTTACTAATAAACTAATAGATTAATAGTGGCTACATGAATATTTTCAGTACCAAACTCTGAATATCTTTGTAACCATTGGTCATAGGCTCTATAATAATTATTAGCAGCGGTTATTTTTCAACCTATATTTGGCAAGTTAGTCTCCCATAATGACACAGTGCCTGGAAGTATTTTTCTGTCCAATCCAGAGTTCTCTATCAATAACCAAACCTAATCTTGTAGGTATATAGGAAACCTATAAGACTATCCTTGTAGTCTCATTGTACAATCCTTCCCCAAAGTGACTTCAACCACAGAAGAGTCCTATTTCTTTTGCAGTCAAGCATATTGCAAAAGATATTGGGATAAGATATTAAGATATACTAAACTGCCCTGTCTCCCTTACATTTTTAAAAATCTGTTCCCAACAATGCATAACCTTCAGTAACTGTGTTCCAATTTTGACTGCTATTGCACCAGTGTTCTGTTAGCCCTATGAAATCCAGTTTCAGGTTCAATGCTAGGAGTTCAAATTTTCCCATTTTGTTTCCTAGGCTACAATTATTGTAGTTGTTTTTCTCTGACCTAATCTAATCCTAGCCAAAGTAGAGACAGTCCTTTGATTAACTGTCTCACCTACCTGACCACAGTTATTTTCAAAATGAACATTTTCTTTCTCTTTGATGTCCATAATCCTAGCCTCTGGTGTTCCATTATCTTTCCCT
>NW_005842738.1:357832-360274 GCF_000455745.1 Alligator sinensis
GAAGGATTAACTACCTTCTCAGTTTGTCTGGCAATTTCTGATTGCTAGATGAGCTTATTTTATGTGGTTTAGGCCATGTACCTTCATATTTACAATGATCTGTTTTTCTGTTAAACCAGGCATGGAAACTACACTTGTCTCTCTCAATTATAGGATCATACAAAAGTAGGGCCTCACAAGGAAGGGATCTCACAAGGTCATCTAGTCCAGTCCCATCCAAAGTAGGATTGTCCTTGACTAAACTATCCCAGCCAAGTGTCTGTCCAAGGATAGGAATCCCACGACTTCTTTTAGGTAGCCTGTTCCAATGCTTGACCATTCCCATAGTCAGAAAGTTCTTAATTTCCAACCTAAATTTTCTCTGTTGCAGCTTGAGGCCACTGGTCCTAGTTCTGTCCCCTATAGCCACAGAGAAAAGCCCATCTCCACCCTCTCTAAAATCACCTTTCAGGTGTTTTATCAAATTCTTGCCCTGCCTCTATTTTTTCTTCTTCAAACAAAATAGCCGTAGTTCTTTCAGCCTTTCTCCTAAATCTGGATTCCCAATTTCCGAATTGTTTTTGTTTCTTTCTGCTGGACTCTTTCTAATCTGTTCACATCTTTCTTGAATTGTGAAACCCAAAACTGGACACAGTACTCCAGGTGAGGCCTTAGCAGTGCTGAATAGAGCAGAAGAATTACTTCCCATGATTTGCCAGTGACAATCTTGTTGATGCAACCCAGTATGCTGTTGGTATTTTTTGCAACAAGAGCACACTGTTGGCTCATATTCAGCTTATAGACTGTAACCCCCAGGACCTTCTCTGCAGTACTGTGGCGTACTCAGTTATCCCCTGGTCTGTATTTGTATATGCAATAATTCTGTCCCAAATACGGGACTTTGCCCTTGTCCTTGTTGAATCTCATCTGATTGACTGCAGACCATTTTTCCAGTCTATCAAGGTCAATCTAGATCCTAGTTTTGCCCTCTGGAGTGTCTGCAATTCCTCCCAACTTGGTGTTGTCTGCAACTGTTAAATGCACACTTAATCCTGTCATCCAAATAATGAATGAAGTTGTTAAACAACTCTGGATTGAAAATAGACCCCTGGGGACCCCACTTGATACCTCCTCCCAGCTAGACATTAAGCCATTGATGGCTACTCATTGAGCATGATGATCCAAAAAGTTGCATAGTTTCATAGTTGTTAGGGGGTGGAAGAGACCTTGCAGATCATTGGGTCCAGCCCCCCTGCACTTGGGCAGGAAAGACTGCAGGGATCAGATGACCCCAGCAAGATGGGAGTCAAGATGCTTTTTGAAGATTTCCAGGGTGGATGACTATACCACCTCTGTAGGGAGCCTGTTCCAAACCCTTGGCACTCGACTTGTAAAGAAGGTTATCCTTATGTCTACCCTGAAGTGATCCTCATTCAGCTTGGGCCCATTATTTCTTGTCCTCCTGTGGGGGGCCTGGGTGAACATATGCTCCCCCAGGCCCTGATGTACACTTTGATATACTTATAGACTGCCACCAAGTCCCCTCTGAGTCTTCTTTTCTCCAGGCTGAACAGTCCCAAGTCTTTTAGCCTCTCCTTGTATGACCTGGTCTCTAGGCCTCTAATCATGCACAATGCCCTGCTTTGGACTCTCTTGAACTTCTCCACATCCTACCTGAAGTGCAGAGTCCAGAACTGGACGCTGAACTCCAGCTCTGGTCTCACCAAGACTGAGTAGAGGAGGATGGCATCCTTAGCCTTGCTTGAGATGCCTTGGTAGATGCATGCCAGTGTTTGATTAGCTCTGATAATGGCATCGCATTGGTAGCTTATGTTCATTTTTTTGTCTATCATGACATCCAGGTCTCATTCAGATGTAGATTTCATAGATTTTTAGGGTTGGAGGGACTTCATTAGATCATCAAGTCTGACCCCCTGCCCTGGGCAGGAAATAGCACTGGGGTCAGATGATCCCAGGTAGGTGCTTGTCTAGTCTCCTCTTAAAGACCCCCAAGGTAGGGGAGAGCACCACCTCCCTTGGAACCCCATTCCAGATTCTGGCAAGCTTCACCATAAAGAAATTTTTCCTAATGTCTAATCTAAATCTGCTCTTCACCAGTTTATGGCTGTTGTTCCTAGTAACCCCAAGTGGCAACCTAGTAAACAGAGTATCCCCTACTCATTGCTGCCCCTCCTGATGAATTTGTAGATGGCCACAAGATCCCCTCTCAGCCTTGTTTTGCGGAGGCTGAAGAGATTCAGGTCCATCAATTTCTCCTCATAGAGTTTTACCTGCAGGCTCCCAACCAGATGAGTGGCCCTCCTCTGGACTCTCTCAAGGTTATCCACATCCCTCTTGAAGTGCAGTGCCTAGAACTGGACACAGTACTCCATCTGCAGTTTTACCAATGCCACACAGAGGGGAAGTATCACCTTCTTAGACCTGTTCACAATGCACCTTCTA
>NW_005842738.1:360396-364892 GCF_000455745.1 Alligator sinensis
AAAGAGTGTGGTTGACTGTACTTATCACTTCATTACACTGACGACTCATGTTCATTTTGGAGTCGGCTATGACTCTGAGATCCCTTTCTGCTACTGTGCTGCTTAGAAAGTCACCTCCCAGTCTGTAGGTGCATTGGTGATTCTTTCTCCCTAGATGTAGCACTTTGCACTTATCTTTGTTAAACTGCATCCTATCCTGTTCTGCCCACTTTTCCAATCTGTCCAAATCCACCTGAATCCGCTCCCTGCCTTCCATGGTGTTTACTTCACAGATTTCATAGACTTCATAGACATTAGGGCTGGAAGGGACCTCAGAAGATCATCG
Organism: Alligator sinensis; assembly: GCF_000455745.1. Taxonomy (NCBI): domain Eukaryota; kingdom Metazoa; phylum Chordata; order Crocodylia; family Alligatoridae; genus Alligator; species Alligator sinensis. Next base: position 360,722 of record NW_005842738.1, read on the forward strand.
AGTCCAGCCCCCCTGTCCCAGGGGCAGGAAGTCAGCTGGGGTCATAGGATCCCAGCAAGAAAAACATTCAGGTTTCTCTTGAAGGCATTCAAAGTTGGTGCTTGAACCACCTCTGGTGGCAGGCTATTCCAGACCTTGGGGGCTCGGACAGTAAAGATGTTCTGCCTTATGTCCAGCCTGAAACGGTCTTGCAGGAGTTTATAACCATTCAACCTTGTAATCCTTTGGTGCTCTGGAGAACAAATGTTCCCCCAGGTCCTGGTGAACACCCCTTATAAACTTATAGGTGGCCATCAGGTCACCCCTGAGCCTGCACTTTTCCAGGCTGAAAAGTCCCATGGCTCTCAGCCTTTTGTCATAAGGTCTGTTTTCCTGACCTCTGATCATGTGTGTGGCTCTCCTCTGGCCTTTCTCTGTCTGGTCAAACAACCATGCCAGTGGTTCTGCTATGACACTGGCCAATTCCTTCAGCACCCTTGGATGAAGATCATCAGGGCCTGCTGACTTAAACATATCCAGACCATCCAAGTACCCCTTCACTAGGTCAGCGCTAACCGTTGGTGGGTTGGAGCCCTTCTTGTGCCTGTCTACAGCCCCTTTGGGAACTATGTCTTTATCCATGTTCAGGAATACAGATGCAAAGAACTTGTTTAGGAGCTCAGCTTTGACCCTCCTATCTGTTACCAGTTGCCCTAGTCTGTCCTGTAGGGGTCCTATGTTTCCATACACCTTCTTTTTGCTTGTTATGTACCTAAATAAGGCCTTTTTGTTGTTTTTAATTTTTATTGCCAGCCTGAGTTCCATTGCTGCTTTGGCTTTCCTGATTCCCTGCAAATGTGAGCCAAGCAGGTATACCCTCTGCTTCTACGGTCTGTATGCCTCTCTTTTCCCCCCTAGGCTCTCCTGTATTTCTCTGTTCAGCCAAGAGGGTTTCTTGGCTCCTTTGCTTCCCTTTATGTGCATTGGGATGGTCCCCTTTTGTGCCTAAGGTATCATTCCCTTGAGGAATACCCACCCTTCCTGGACTCCCATCTCACCAATGCTCTTGCCCTTCAGTGCTCCAGTTACTGATCTCCTGAGCTCATTGAAGTTAGCCTTTCTGAAGTCTAGCAATTTTGCCCTCTAGTTATATTTCCCACCTTTTGCTGGATAGTGAATTCTAACAATTGGTGGTCGTTATCCCCTAGGTTACCCTGTATCTGCAGATCACCCAACAGGTCATCCCCTGTAGCTAGCACTAAGTCCAGTAAGGCATTTTCTCTAGTGGGACTGTATACCTCCTGTGTTAGGTTAAGGTCCTGTATGCTAGTTAGAAACCTACATGAACGGGCAGATCTAGCTGATTGCTCCTCCCAGCAGATGTCAGGGTAGTTTAGGTCACCCATGACAACTATGTCCCTTGAATGTACTGACTCTGAGAGCTGCCTTGAGAATTCCAGGTCTAACTCATCCTCCTGGTGCGGTGGTCTGTAATAGACCCCCACTACCAAGTCCCTTTCACCCCAACCCCATTGTATTCTGACCCACAGTACCTCAATTTGCCCCTCTTCCAATCCCATCTTGATTATTGAAGATGTGTATTTTTCCTTAACAGAGAGAGCAGTGCCCCCCCCACCCCTTTTTCCCCACTCTGTCTCAACTGTACAGCCTATAGCCCTCAATGCTTACTGCCCAATCATGGGTAGAGTCCCACCAGGTTTCTGTTGACCCAACCAGGTCGAAATCTTTGTTTGCAAGCAGGAGTGTGAGTTCCTGCTGCTTGTTCCCTATGCTCCTAGCATTAGTATTGAGACATCTAAGCCCCACAGTGGGTGCCCTTGGTACCCCCTGTCCTGATGCCTAATGGGGTCCTTAGTACTTACATCAACTGTTCCAGCACGTGGCTCATGGTACGTTGATCCTAGGTTCACCTTGTCTTCAGCATCCCCATTCCCCGATGAACCTAGTATAAAGACCTGTGTAGGAAATAAGCCAACCTGCAAGAGAACAGATGCTTACCTTTTGAAGAGAGGTGCTAGCAAGGGTAGCCCTGCTAAGCCTGCAAGTGTGTTGTGGATTATTTATCCCCAGATGGAGCACTTTACATTTCTCCATATTAAACAACATCTGGTTGAGGTCCGCCCACCTCGCAAGCCTGTCCAGTCTGCCTTTGAGTGTGACCACGCTCTGCCATAGTTTGGTGTCATCAGTGAATGTTGCTAGTTTACTTTTAATACCCAAATCCAATCACTGATGAACAGGGTGAAAAGCACTGGTCCAAGTACTGAACCCTGAGAGATGCCACTGGTCACCCTCCACCATAATGACTCAGTTCTGTCAATCAATACTCTCTGGATCCTACCACGTAGGCAGTTGCCTAGCCACCAGACCGTAAAGTAGTTGAGGCTGCATTTTCCCAATTTTCTCACGAGGACTTTGTGGGAGACAAGGTCAAATGCCTTCTTGAAGTCCAGGTATATGACATCAGCCTCATTTCCCCCATCCAGGTGGCAAGTAACCTGATCATCGAAGGAAATGATGGTCTGGCATGACTTGCCTGTAAACAAAGCCACGTTGACTATTCTTCAGAACAGTGCTTTCTGTTAGCCTGTCTGTAATGAATTCTTTGATAATTTTCTCCAGAATTTTACCAGGGATTGAGGTCAAACTGACTGACCTATAATTTCCTGGGTCCTCCTTTCTCCCTCTCTTAAAGCTAGGCACCACCTTGTCCTTCTTCTAATCTTCTGGGACCTCGCCTGAGTGCCATGAATCTTCAAATAACTTTGTCATCAGCCGCGCGATGTCATCAGCCATTTCTTTTAGTACCCTCTGGTGTAGTTCATCTGGTCTTACTGATTTGTAGCTATATAACCTTTGCAGGTGCTCCCTCACAAGCCAATTATAGGGTAGGGGGTGGTCATCCCCACCATGATCATCCTGTATCCTGTCAATCAGGTTATCGCTCTTGAATTGGTGGAATACTGATGTGAAGTACTCATTCAGGAGTTCAGTTTTGTCCTGAGTGTCAGTTATCAGCCATCCCTTTTCATTCATCAGGGGCCCCATGCTTCCCTTATTTTTACTCCGACTTCCTGCATATCTAAAGAAGGACTTTTTGTTGTCTTTGATTCTGGTTGCCAATCTGTATTCTGTTTGTGATTTTGCTGTCCTGATCTGCTCCCTACAGGTGTGGGCTGTTGTCAAGTTACTCCTCTTTGAGTTTATTCCTGACTTCCATCCTTTGTAGGCTTCTCATTTTAATTTCAGGAAGTCCATGACTTTGCTGTTGAGCCAAAAGGGTCTACCAACCCTTTTGGTGCCTTTCTTATGAAAGGGAATGAACTTTCTTTGAGCTTTTAGGATCGCTTCCTTGAGTAATGACCACTCTTCTTGTACCCCCTTCCTCACTGGACCATAGTCCCAAAGGCCATTGCCAACCAATCATCTAAGCTTGTGAAAGTCAGTGTACCCGCCTCCGCTCTACCAGGTGTTCCCGTGCCGCCTTTGCCCGGGCCCAAGGTTTCGTGAGCCCTGGCTTCGTGACTGCACCCTGGAGGTTACCCCTGCTGGTATCAGGGGGACCCCTGAACTCGCCTGGCACGACTTTGATGGTACCTTCAGTGGGGGGGTCCACCCTTGGGGTATCCACCGGTGTCGGCGCGTTCCTCGGCAGGTAACCTCGGGGCTCCGGCCTCCCCCGCACCCCCCTCCTATGGCCTCAACGTTATCCTGGCTTGCCACCCTCTCGCCTCAATACGCCGGCTGTCAACAACGGTCTTCGGGCTGGGCGTACTGCCTATAGGGACGCCAGCCCGTTCCCTCCGGCCTGGTACCTGCGTTCCTCCGGGGGTCCGCGAGGTCGTCGTATCTCCCGCTGGCTCTCTTCTGTATGGGGCACCCGGTTACCTCACTGATGCCCTCTTTCTCGCTGCAGCTGGCCTCTCCGCCGCTCCTACCACTCACGCTGCAGCTGCCTTCGCTATCAGCTCTGCGGCCTGGGATCCAGCTAGCTCCTCCCCCGGCCCTCTTGCCGGTGCAGCAGCTGGTTCCTTCCCCAGCTAGGCTGCCTGGGGCCTTCTCTGACCCTTCTCCGGCTCTGTTGCCGGCGTTGCCACTGGCTCCTTTCCCGGCTACGCTGATTAGGGTCCTGCCAGCTCCTCCTCTGGTCCTTCTACTGGCAACGACGCCG
>NW_005842738.1:365034-380404 GCF_000455745.1 Alligator sinensis
CCTTCCCGCTCCAGCTTCCTCCATCCAGCCGCCCCGTTGCCTCAGCGGGGCCGCCTTTTGTTCCTCCTGGAAGGAATCCCCCGCCCCCGCTGCTTTGCCGCAGCCAGATAAACACCCGGCTGACAACCCGCGCCGGCGTTCTTGGCGCGTGGGCCTCCCTCGGCTCTTCCGGTCCTGCAGGAGGTAAGCGGGACCCTCTGCTGCCCCGGGGGCCTTCCGGCATCCCACCTCCCCTGGGACAGTCAGGTTTCCTAAAATAAAAGATTTCTACTTTACTGGCCAATTTCCCTGACTTATGGTGGATGGAGATGATGGTCACCGTTACCTAGTTTCCCTTTGATCCTCAGGTTGCTCGCTAGATTGTCCCCTTTGGCCAGAACCAAGTCTAGGAGTGCCTTGTCCCTGGTCAGCCTGTAGACTTCTTGTGTTAGATAGAGCTCCTCAACGCAAGTGAGGAAGCTTTGTGAGTGATCAGATTAAGCTGAGTGCTCATCCCATGAGATAGCTGGGTAGTTGAAGTCATCCATAATGACCATGCTCTGAGAGCATGCAGCCTCTGCCAGTTCTCCAGATAATTCTTGGTTGAGCTGTTCCTCTTGGTTTGGATGTCTCTAATAAACTCCTACGGTCAAATCCCCTTCTCCATGCTCTCTCTGTATCTTGACCCAGAGGGTCTCAAGTTGCCCTTCTTTGTTTCCAATCTTCACTTCTAGGGAGGTGTAATGTTCCTTCACATAGAGAGCAAATCCACCACCCTTCTTCTGATCATGACACCTCCTATACAGGGTGTATCCCCCTATATGTGTGGTCCAGTCATAGGTGGAGACCCACCAGGTCCCCGTGATCCCTATGAGATCATATTGGTTGTTGGTTAGTAGGAGGGCCAGTTCATCCTGCTTGTTTTCCATGCTTCTGGCACTAGTGTACAGGCAACTAAGCCTGCCATTGGAGGCCCTAGGCTTTCAGGTGAGCTGTGGAATAACCTGTCCATTGGCCAGTGTCAGAGAAAGCTTCCTATTGTACCCTGGGATGCTGGTTTCAAAGTTGCTGTTTTTTAGGCTTGTGCTAGTGGTTGATGGCCCATTCCCAGTGATCTCAGTTTAAAGCCCTATCCAGGAGGTCTGCCATACTAGCTGAGAAAAGCTTCTTCCCCTTTGGCATGAGGTGGATGCCATCCCTTCCCAACAGGCCACAGGCCCAGAGGTGCATGCCATGGTTGAAAAAGCTGAAGTTACATATCCACTTTACAGTACTTTCATCCAGTCTGTATTTCCTTAGCTTGTTAATGAGAATGTTGTGGGAGACAGTGTAAAAAGCCATGAGAGACAGCATATCTTCTTGTTTTCTAGATTTTCTCTTATGACAGGCCTGTCAATTCTTAGTATGGAGTCTCCACTTATATAAACCTGTTTTTTCATGGTGTAGATGTGTATCTCAAGTTCTTTCCCACTTATTCTTCATTCTGCCCACAAATCGTTCTGTCTTCTGTTTGTTCCTGCAGTCCATTGCATATCATAAGCATTTTTCCTTGGGCTTTGGTTCCTGGCAGTTTCCATAATTTCTTCTTTGATTTTGGCTTGCAAGTTTCTTTGGTTAGATGTCATATCTTTTATTAGACCAACTGTGTAGTTGGAAAAAAGGTCTTAGCAAGCTTTTGGGTGCAGTCACCCTTCGTCAGGCATAGGGAGTTTCTGCTGGTATGATTCTGGTTTCCCTTTTATACTTTCTTGCTGTTTCATCATCTGCCACCTCATTTTCAGTATTACAAATTTATTCTTAACAACTTTTTTTCTTTTGTTGTCAGTCTCTTCTTCTATCTTGTCATGTTCTTTTACTCTCTTCATTCAGCTGTCTGCCCTCCAGATCTCGTTTGGCAGATGTGTGCAAATCCTGAGTTGTCTGTGCATCTGTCTTTCTCCTCTCCTCCATTACACATTCAGAACTCTGTCCAGACCTCCCCACTGTCTCCAGCTGCATATTTAGTTGTTGGCACTTCTCTTCCATGAGCTTCAGGGGTCCAATTATATCCCTAATGACTGGATGATTTGGGGAGATACCCACAGCAAGCTACCAATTAGATCCATATGATTCATTAACTCTTTCCTTTCCTGGGCATCAAGGTCAACAGGGACAAGTCCATTCTTATATCATTTAAATCCACAGAATTCACTGGGACCTTGTCAAGACTTAAGATAGTAAAAACATACCTGTTTCCACACTATGGTAAATCTCAATAGTCTTGTGCATTCCAAGGTGTTGGTGAGGTTTGTGTCAAATTTAGGCAATGTGCACTTACATCTCACAGTATTCTAGACCTCATCTGTAACTTCCATAAAGCTATTTGAAATCAGTCTATCTACCAAAAGAATGATGTCTGTACAGGTTAGGAGTCCTATATTTTTGAAAGGGTAGATATTCCTATAGGTGGGTGTGACAGGGAACCCTAACCCTGTCATGAGGAAGCAGGTGCGCTCCTAGAAGGCCAGAACCTTCTGGGCACGGAGGGCTGGTGAGGAAGGGGTTAACTGCTGAACTGGGATGGCTAGTCAGCTGACTGGAAGAGGCAGGACTATTAAAACCCTGGGTTGAATGGCAGTAGGGAATTCAGCAGCCAAAGGGGAAGCAGTGCCCCTGAGAGCTCCAGGAAGAAGTTTGGGGAATGGTCCATGGCAGGAAGTTACAGAAGCCCCTGTGAGATGATGACTGCATCCACAACCAGGACTGTAGCCAGTGGTGTGGAGCTGAGACTCAAAGAGAGTTCATGTAAGCTGAGCTGCTGCATTGATTGAGTACGTGCAGTTATTATTTTTTTTTTTTCCCCTGAGATTATTGAACAACACCAGAGGTTTGGGTGAGGCTTTTAGGGGTTGGAGGAGGCCTCATTTTTGGGGACCCACTCTGGAGTGGGAGCCCCAGCAAGGGCACAGCTTTTGGGGGCATAGACCCCGGCGCTAGTGAGGCGCAGAGCGAGACAGGGCTGCAGAGAGCCCAAGTGCCAGTAAGAGCGCAGTTTGGGAACGACACAAACAGGCCAGGGAGGCCTGGTGCAAGTATATTTTTGTTTGGACTGGCAGGGGGGCACACCCTGGTTTTGAACTTGCAGCCCCCTTGCTGTGGGGCTAGCGCCCATGCCTCTGGGCCAGGGAGTGCTATGCTTTAGAAGAGAGCAGAAAAGGGGACTACAAGCCTCCAGGCACTGGAAGGAAAAGCTAGAGCCTTGGAGTCAAACCCTGTTTGGTGGGTTTGGACGGGGAGGCCCAGCTAGAGAAAAAGGGGTCAGGCCATCCTGGGAGAGACCGCAACATACCCAATGTAATAGGCAGTCTCCCACTCACATAATAATTTCCATCAAGACGTGGCAGAAGAGATTAGGGCGGGACAGAAGAATTCCAAGATGGCTCCAAAGGTGCCTCACATAAGGCGCGGATGACCAGGAAGATGGCACTGGGGTGGGTGACCTGTTACAGTGGGTAATGAGGTTCTCTTCTCTTGCTTCTTCTCAACATTCCAGTGATGGACCTCTTCTAGTTCTAGGTTGAGGAATTCACCTCAATCATGCCAAATGTCCTGGAGCTCAGAGTAACCTGACTACTAGGCCAGGCTTTCTTCTTTCTCATATATAGTCTGACCCTGAGTGCTCACAGACAACACCACTTTGTTGAGCCACATCAATGGACAGGATGGAGACAAATCCTTTCCACTGTGCAAAGAAAAAACATGTCCCTGGTACTGGTGTATACATTGCTGTGTTACCTCCACACAGTGTTGGCATACATGCAGTAATTATTCCATTTGTATGGTGAATTTAACCCTTGTAGGATGTATGATAGATAATTACAAAGTGAACAAAATGTATGATTACTTAGAAAGACACAAGGAGTGTCTGCATTTGAAAGAAAAAATGTAATCATATTTAAGTATTAATATTTAATGGTTCATATTTAATCACTTTCCTATATTCAGACGATCTTAAGTTATAGTTATGTTGTCCCATCTATGCTTGGAGTCACTTTGAGGCATGTTACACACAGGCCCATACTTCTGAAGTAGAATTTGACTGAGATATTTAAGTTCTAAGACAGGATGGAGAATGAAATGATCAAAGTATGTACTATTTATGTCAACATGATTGCAGAATATGGATTACTAAACCGTTTACAATTGTATAATAGTTTTTTGAAATGTACAGTATTTTTTTATAAATACAATAATTTTGAGGTTTCAATATGAGATTTCCCTTTTACAAATCAGGCAACTTTTCATCTCTGGCTCTCCGTCTGCCTGATGTTTAAGAATTTTTATGGATTCACAAATAACCTCTTAATAACTCTTTCATTTGTGATGTCTGTTACTTCTGGGAGTTCCATGCACCAGCACAAGTGTCAAGTGTTATACTGAGATGGAAGGAACCGAAATTCCTTAAGAGTTGCAATTCTCTTTCTCTAGGCTATGGATTATTCTAAAACTTTCCTTTGATAACCATGATCTTCAGAGTTATCAGGAATAAGTGGTAGGTTGGTTAGTGCACTGACTGAGAGACTTATCAGCTTTGAGTACCAAGCTGTCTGGACCATGCTGGGGGTATCAGGATGTTACACTTTATTCTTGTTTGACAATCCTGATACTTGTAAGGAGTCTCACACCTGGGATTCTTATTGGTGAAGGATCTAAGTGGACACTGGGGATATATCATCCTACAGGTCTTGGTTACAGTGACCAGAGACAGTGAGAAGCATGGCCATGCTTTTGAAAATGGGATTTTATGTGCAAGAGGTACATAAGCACTAAGAGTAAAATCTGTTTGGACCTGCTGTTTATCTGTTTTATCATACAAGATTTCTGTTTGGCCTCTGGCAGACATTACATTTATGATGCAATTAGTTTGTACGTTATATCATAAATAGTAACTTTGCCACAGATTCATGGCATTAATTGTATGGCAAAAGGAGAAACCAGCCACAAAAATGTTTCACGTACAATGGAACATTATATGTACAACATTTTTATGGCTGGTTTCTAATGCTGGCTGCATAGCAGGGCTTTAAGCTTACCAGCTGGAATTGGAGGATGTGTGGGTATCCTTGATTGTCATCCACCTGCACCCTGGGTCTACTTCACTGGCATCTCAGGATGGGGGAGCTTTAGTTGCTAAAGACCAAGGAGCCCATCAGTTGATGGGTTCCCTGTGCGTTGGCAGGATGAAAGGGTGCCACAGGAAATACAGCATCAGGAACCAATCACTGAAACCATGCTTCCTGCAGCACCCTTTTAACATCCTGGGAGCTGAAAGCAGTCCCTGATACTGGACTCCTCACTCTTCTGATTTGGATATGGCACATTTTATCCCAAATCCCCAAAAGTGCACATTTTGTCATGTACAGGATAAGTTTTTTTTAATCCCAATTGCATAATTATATTAATGTCTGTCAGAGACCTTTGAACAAAACTGTTATTGAGTTATCAAAACTAAATCTTATTGCCTAAATCTCACCTAAGTAGATAGTGACTGAAAGTAATCCTTATGGTCTGCTCAGTAACTTGCATGAAAAATGAGTTTGTGGCAACATTCTAGTTCTTACTGAACACATGTTCACCTCACAAATACTACCATTACAACTGGCATTGTTATTGACAGTCTTGGCAGGGAAATCAAAGACTGAGTAGGAATGGCGAGTGAACTTCTTGTCTGCAGATGTGATCACATTTGGTTGGAAAAGAAACAATTTTGGTAGAGAACTATGCAAAAAACTACATTACCTCTACATAGGCTTACTGTGAATAAAGAACTTAAATCTCCATGCTGTCATTCATTCAGCTGCATTAAAATCACATTCAAGTAAGATTCCTTCTGCAGATCAAAAAGGTTAATAACTCTGTCATACCAGCTAACAAACATGGTATGGCAAACTACAACAGTATGATATTAACTGCAAACATTCTATGGTCAAATGTCTCAAATATATTTTTAACATAAACACATGGAAAAGCCTGAATTGAGCTTCTCCACAATTAGTGAATCAAAGGAGTGTAGGACCCAAACCCTGCTACCACTGGAATCTGTGGCACATCTCCCATTTACTGCAGTAGAAGCTGGTTTTAGCACGTTTTTGAAAATACAGTATCTCCAAGGGTCTGATCCAACAAGGCACTAAATGTCTCCTGAGAAGTACTGGTCATTCTCAAATCCCACTAAGGCTGTGTCCAGATGAGTGTGCACATGCGGTTCCCCAGGGACACCATAGTTTGCATACATGGGCTTTTCCCGGGGACAAGTAGCGGTGGCATATAGGGGAACGCCCATGCACGCATGCTCTGGTGTGCAGCAAGTTGCCCCAGGTCGGGTATGGGAGGCTGAACAGCATCTGTGCTGGGACAGCATCTGAACTGGTCCCAGCACCCTTACCTGGGGCCCTTGGGGACTCCAGGGTTCCAGCGGCGGCAATCTGGGTACACAGAGCTTGGCTAGCAGCTGGAGCATGGCTCCAGCAGGCCAGGCTCTGGTTTTGGGTGGCACATGCTACTGCCATGTGCACCAGGCCACTTTTTTGGCATGGGTTTTTTAGACACTGGGATCTCCAGTGTCAAAAAAACCTGCTGTGCTGCTAATAATCACTGCAGTGAATGCCTGCATGTGTGGCAGTTGCAGTTTGCAACTATGGTGTCACAAACCACACATGCATGCTCATCTAGATACACCCTAAGAGCCACCAGCACTGAGTATCTTACAGAAGTAGACCCTAAATTAAAAACATAAAGGTTCCGGAATAAAGGTGTAAACACCCCAAATGGGGTTTTGTGAGATAAAAATATGAAGAACTGGATAAAACTGAATTACAAAATATAACCCAGATTGATTATGAGGAAAAGAATCCTGACAAATATTGAGATATAAACTAGACAGGTTTATAGGACTGTAAGTCTTTGCTCCAAAAAGTGAGCTTTGTCTGGCTTAATGTATATTAGAAGGGCAAAGATTATTGTGAGTGATATTTTTTTATTGGACCACCTGTATTGTTGGAAAGGACATAGACAAGATTTTGGGTACCACTCTACCCTTCCTCAGGTATCTGACAAAAAAGGCAGACACAGCAGAACTAAACAGCAGATATGAAGTTTGTGCAAAATGCTATATATAAATAAAAACAAGTTATAAGAGGTATTTTCAGGTAGATAACAGACTGGACAAATTCAGTATAAAGGACAACCTGATAAGTTTATGGGAGTAGGGAGCCATTGCTCAACAACTCAGGAGTGCTGGTTATCAGCACCCAGGAGAAAGCTGAACTCCTGAATGACTACTTCACCTTGCTCTTTCACCGGACCAAGGGGAAAACCACACCAGGTAGAGCAGAGGATGAGCATGGTAGGAATAATCACCTTCCTATTATTGCTGTAGAATTGGTGTATGACCAATTAATAAAATTAGACATATACAAGTCAGCAGGACCGGATGATCTTCATCTGAGAGTGCTGAAGGAATTGGCCAAAGTCATTGCAGAATCCCTGGTGAAACTCTTCCACAACTTGTGGCACTCTGGAGAAATCCCTGAGGATTGGAAGAGGGCCAATGTTGTGCCCATTTACAAGAAGAGCAGGAGGGAGGACCCAGGTAATTATAGGCCAATCAGCCTAACTTCCATCCTAGGGAAAATGCTAGAAAAGTTCATCAAGGAGTCTATCTGCAATAAGCTTGCAGAAGGTAAGATTCTGAATGACAGCCAGCATGGCTACATCGCAGGCAGGTCTTACCTTACCAACCTCATCTCCTTCTATGACCAGGTAACTTGCTACCTGGACACGAGAGAGAAGGTTGACATTGTATACCTAGACTTCCAAAAGGCCTTTGATCTAGTATCCCATGATGTCCTTGTGAGAAAATTGGAGGATTGTGGGCTTAACTCCGAAGACAGTCAGGTGGGTGAAAAACTGGAGGCGGGATGGGACCCAGACAGTTGTAGTGAATGGATCTGTTATCCTGGTGAGAGCAGTGGTGTCCTGCAGGGGGTGGTGCTTGGTCCAGTACTTTTCAACATTTTTATTAACAATTTCGATGTGGGGATGAAGAGTTCAATGGCCAAGTTTGTGAGTAACACCAAGTTATTGGGGAGCGTGGTCACGCTTGAAGATAGGCTAAAGTTACAGGTGGACCTAAACAGGCTAGCAAGTTGGGCAGATTGGAACCTGATGAAGTTCAATGTTGAGAAATGTAAGGTGCTCCACCTCAGGATGAGCAATCCCCAACACACCTATAGGCTTGTCAGCACCAAAATGACTAGCACCATGAATGAAAGGAGTACTGCATCCAGTTCTGGTCACTGCACTTTAAGAAGGATGTGGGCAAGCTTGAGAGAGTTCAAAGAAGAGCCACCCATATGATCAGAATCTTAAAAGGCAAGCCATACGAGGAAAGGGTGAGGGATCTGGGACTCTTCAGTCAAAGGAAAAGAAGGCTGAGAGGGCCCTGGTAGCAGCTTACTAGGGGAGTACATCAAGGGCTTGGTGAGCAACTGTTCACCGGGGCACCTGAAGGGAAAACCAGGAGTAATGGCTACAAAATCCTGGAAGACCGATTCAGGCTCAACATTAGGAAAAACTTCTTCACAATCAGGGTGTTCAGACTGTGGAATAAGCTCACTCCAGAGGTGGTACATTTGCCTACCATGGAAATCTTCAAGAGGAGATTAGACAGTAATTTTGCTGGGGTCACCTGACCCCCAGTTATTATTCCTGATTGGGGCAGGGGGCTGGACCCGATGATCTTCCGAGGTCCCTTCTGGCTTTACTATCTATGAATTTATGAATCTAAGTGGAAAGAGGTAGTTTGTCTTGTTTGTCAGAAGTTAGGCAGAAGGCAAGAGTAATGTGGCACCTTATAGACTTAATTCAGAAGCATGAATTTCTGTCTATAATATGCCTTCTGCTTTATTTCAGCCAAGTAGGCTGTAGCCTATGGAAGCTCATGTCTCTGAACAGTAATTAAAAAGCAAGACCATTCAAGAGGGTCATTATCATTGGTGGAATGTGGAGCGATTAGCAGGGAGCAGTAAGGTTATAAAGGGCCATGAAGTCTTATGTCTGTTGAGTCCCTGGTTCTTAGTGTCCAGTAAACTAATGCATTGTTATTCTCAGGCATGTTTTTTGAAGGTGTTTTGTAAATTTCCCTTGAACGTGAATACTATGAGGCCAGAAAGGGAGTGTTTTTTCTGTGAAAATTGTTCAACATATGTTCTAGTGTTTCTGTCCTTTTATCTTTTTTTTTCTGTGATCATTCATTCTGGTGTGTAGCTTTTGTTTAGTTTCACCCATATCATTTCTATGAATTTTGTCCCCAGAATGAGCTATACCACATTCTGAGGTAGACATGTGCAGGATCTTTGGACTCTACTAGTTTCAGGTAGTTTATGAAGGGGTGTTGATTCTTGTAGCAGTAGAGATGAGTTGACAGATTTATTATTGAGGCAGGATTGGGTCTTTTGATCAGTGGGGAGTTTGCTTCTGATGATGAGTTGGATGAGGTTAGGGGTGTGTTGGAAAGTTAGGAGAAAGGGTGCTAGGACTATTGCTCTCAAGGGCTCATCCTTGTCTGAATATAGGTTGAAACTGATGATCCTCCTTATCAGTTCAAGTGTGGGATGGCAGGTGACACCCAAAGATGTGTTGTCAGCGGGGGTTTTCTTGTATTGTAGTAGGTTGTTACATGGTATTTGGATAGTTCCTTGAAAGATATAGTCTGTTTCTCTGCTTGAGTGTCCTTCCTGGCTAAAAGTAGTTTTCAGTCTGACAAGATAGGTGTCACAAATATTCTCCACAGATGCAGTGGTATCTGCTTGTAGATTACAGCCTTCTTGTTATATTTGGGTTAAGTGCTGATTTTGTGGACCTAAGGTGGGGTAGTCTGTGGTTTTTTGTATATAGTCATTCGTAGGGTGCCATTTCATACAGATAGTAATAATTCCACTGTGTGAAAAGCAATGATTTTGGGGGGTATTATCTTTTATTGGATCAACTACATAGTTGGGAGAGATTTTAGATAATTTTTGGGTATGAGTCATCGTGAGGAAGGGTCCTTGCTTCTTGCATATTTCCTGGATTGTCATGACAACAATATTACTTCCACATGTGGAAGTATATAGAGTAATTCCACTTGACCAGACCAGGATGAATTGGCAGCAGCAGTTCAGTCACAGCTGCCTTCACAATGGATCCTAACTGGACCAGGGCAGAGTTGGACTGCTAAGGAGTGGTGGTTGCAGACTGATGTTCACAAAAAGGCCTGAACAAACCAGCAGCTTCAGAGCCATGTCATAGTAGGAATACATGGTGTGGACTTCTCTGAGCTGGAGTTGAAAGGTCAGGAAAGCAACCTCCCAGGCTCTCCCAGCTACTAAGTCTCACTAAAACTCTGAGCACCCTTTTAAGGGTATGGAAGTCATTTAAAGTCTAAGTTCTGCAAGGTAGTGGAAGAATGATATTTTAGCTGTGATGGTCCAGAAATTATGGAAGTAAAAAATTTCTTAAGGTGGTATCTTTTATTGGACAAGCTATGTTCTTGGTATAAAGTTAGACAAGCTTTCAAATGAAAGACATTCTTTCCCAGGTCTCTGATCATGGGAAGCCAGGCACAGAATAGTGAAGCACATGGAAGATATGGAAATCCACTGCTAACAATGGTAAATCCACAACCTAAAGAAAAAAGAAGCCACACTACACAGTGACATCTTTTTGAGCCTGTGCAAGGTGTTTCTTACCCCTGAGAATCTCTCTCAGCCCCTCTCTTCTGCTATTTCACTATGCTGTGCCTGGCTTCCTGTGTTCAGAGACCTGATGAACAATGTCTGAATGAAAGGGGTGAAAACTCTGTCGATAAGTCATTTGATAATTAATTGGACAAACACTTGACACTATCCTGTCTAGAAATGATTCTGGACTGATAGAAGATGGAAAAGATGTTTTAAATGATCTTCTGCACCTCTATATGTTACATGTGCTACATTCAGTTGAATCATAACACTAAATTTTTATTATTTTCTGACACCTTATGGCTTTGTTGAAGAACTACAATCTCAATTGGTATAATTCCCTTCAGTTGTGATACTTTCTAAAAGTTTTTAATATTAATTTTTATTAAGCTGAAAATGAGGTTATAATTATAGATGAAATGTGCATTCAAGAGATCATTATTATAGTTGTTTATATATATATTTAAACAGTGTATGTTTTTATTTCTGGATAGGAATATGCCCAGTGGAAAATTGAATATGCCCAGGCCTTTATACACTATAGTAAGAAATATTTTTGGAAAAGAACAAGAAATCAAGAAATATTGGCCAATTTTTTTCAAACCTGGGTGGTTATCATTAGGTATTTCCATGCTTATTTTGATAAGTAAATAAGTGGGGGCTTTTTCTGAACCACTAACCATCATAGAAATCCCACTGATTTCCATGGAAACTTAAAAGACTTACCTGGGATGAGCATGGAATTTTATATACCAATAGTAAACAGAATAGGAATTTCTGGAATATGATCTAACTTTAAATTGGTTCTGTTATTTATATTTTGAAAGCACAGGATACAACCAAAAAGTATTTTGAATCTTATCATTTAGGGTGCTTGATACCTGAACTATGCAGTGTTTCAAAACTGGCTGTCCATACTGAAAGAACAAGTGGGCATTTATACATACAAATGGACAATTCCATACTTTAAAATCTATATTTTAAACTTGTGTACTGGACATGTGATAAGAATATACTTGCAGGTGTACATAATTTACAGGTGCAACTCACATTGCTAATTTATAATAATACAGAATAGTACATAATTAATAATAATACATGATTATTCTTAGCATTATCATCCAGCGGTGTCAAAGCTTTTTGAAAATTTCTGTAAATCTCATCATTATTTAAATTGACAAGAAAACAGGTCTGGTCAAGTTAAATTTCATAGATTTCATAGACATTAGGGATGGAAGGGACCTTGTGAGATCATCAGGTCCAACCCCCTGCCCAAGATAAGCATCCAAGCATTTCTTAAAGGTAATCCGAGTAGGTGCTTGTGCCACTTCTGTGGGGAGTCAGTTCTAGACTGGAAACTTGGATGGTAAAGTTTTTCCTTATGTCCAGTCTAAAACGGTGTTCCAGCAGTTTGTTACTATTAGACCTTGTCTTCCCTTGGGGTGCCCTGATGAACAAACGTTCTCCCAGTTCTTGATGCACAGAGTCCCATGCCTCCCAGCCTCTTCTCATAAGGCCTGTTCTCTTGACTTCTAATCATGTGTGTGGCTCTCCTCCGGACTTTCAAGCTTCTCCACATCCTTTCTTAAGTGTGGAGCCCAGAATTGGATGCAGTACTCCAGCTGCAGCCTCACCAAAGCCGAGTAAAGCAGGAGGATGACTTCTTGAGTCTTGTTTGAGATGCATTGGTAGATGCAAGCCAGAGGTTTATTTGCTTTGCCAGCTGTAGCATCGCATTTGTAGCTCATGTTCATCTTGTGGTCAATCATGACCCCCAAATCTCTTTTGGTTGTGGTGCTAGTGAGGGTAGCACTGCTGAGCCTATAAGTATGATGTGGGTTTTTTCTCCTGAGGTGGAGTACCTTACATTTCTCTGTGTTGAATGTAATCAGGTTTGATCTGCCCACCTTGTGAGCCTGTCCAGGTCAGCCTGAATTGCCTGCCTATCCACGAGAGTGACCGAACTTCCTGATAATTTGGTTCATCCATTAATTTAGCCAATCTGCTTCTGACACCCGAATCCAGATCATTTATGAATATATTAAAGAATACTGGTCTGAGTGCTGAACCCTGGGAGACACCACTTGTCACCATCCGCCATGTTGACTTGGTTCCATCAACTATCACTCTCTGGGTGTAACCATGGAGCCAGTTCCTGAGCCATTGGACTGTAAGGTTGTTGAGGGCACAGTTACCCAGTTTTACCATGAGGACATCAAGGGAGACCAAGTCAAAGGCTTTTTTGAAATCTCTTCTCTTTTGTCCAGGTGATGCGTCACCTGGTCATAGAAGGAAATGAGGTTGGTCAGGCAAGACCTACCCGCAATGAAGCCATGTTGGCTATCTCTCAGAATGTTGCTTTCTGTTAGCCTGTTGTTGATGGTTTCTTTGATTTTTTTCCAAGAACTTTCAGGGGATTGAGGTAAAACAGATTGGCCTGTTGTTCCCTGGATCCTCCTTCCTTCCTTTCTTAAAGATAGGCACCACATTGGCCCTCTTCCAATCTTCAGAAACCTCTTCCAAGCACCATGAGTTCTCAAATATCCTTGCCATTTGTGGTGCTATAATGTCAGCCAACTCTTTCAGCACTCTTGGGTGTATTCTGTCTGGGCCAGCTGACTTGTGGATGTCCAGCCTTTCAAGCTGTTCTCTCACAAGATCCCTCACACTCCCAGCTTCTCAGAGCACACGCCCCAACCACTCACAGCCCACCAAACAACTACTCGGTAAAATCAAGGGCACAGGCAGCTGGATCACTTACCTTTCCCAGGCAGGATCTAGCGCCTGGTTTCCCTTCTCCTTCCTCCACAAACTGCTTGCAAACTGCTTCCCCTGTTTGCAGTTCCTGTTCTCTGGCTCCCTGGTCACAGGCTGCCTATTACTTGCCTAGAGTACAGAAAGGCTCTGGAAGAGCCAGTGTGAGTCCCAAGTCCTATCCACTGAACTGTATTATTTCCATTGTACCTCTGACGCTTATAAAACTTATTCAGAATATTGACACAATGTTAATACTTATCAATTAAATGGTGATTTTTCTATAGCAAGCTATTAATCATGTAAATTTTAAAACAAGAAGGGACTCAATGATTATCCACTGTGATCTCTTGCATAACTAGGATTGCCCTGGAGTCTCCAGGAATTGGATATAAATCTCCAGGAGACTGCTGAGAGTCACCTGGGAGATAAATGATGGGGCATTCATTAAAATAAATACTAAGTGTTGAATCCAATTTCTCCAGTAGTCCAGTGGGATTTTAAAATGTAATAGTAATGTGTATTTGCCTCCCTGACATAAGGTCTATGCTCCATAATCCATAACTGATGTATGAAAGCACACGGGTACCTTCGTGTTGTGTTGTAGGCACGTTGGCATTCTGGAAACCTCCTGGAATAGATTCAAACAGAGTTGGCAACCCTATGCATAATGCAGGCCCCAATAATTTCTGCATAAAGGCCATAACTGCTGTTTGAGCTATAGCATATTTTATGGAATGACATCCAGCCTTGACTTAAAAACTGTAAATAACATGAATCTACCATGTTTCTAGGTAAGTTGTTCAGTAGTTTATACCCTCCAAGTTATATATATGCTCTGTACTTATAGTCTGATTTTCTTAGTTTCATCTTCCACCTGTTGGATCTCATTATGCTGTCTACTGTGAGAAAAGCTCTTTATGATGAGAAATCTTTTCCACAGGAAAGTGCTTGCCTTCATATATATTCACATACACTGTGGATCTGAAGCAATCAATATTAAATACATTAAACAAAAAGAAAATCTGATTCTCTTCCCATAATTGTGAAACACCAAGAGATATTGTACAAATAGCTGACTAATTTTACAGGCCAGTTTTTCTGTCTGTAATATTGCTTCACATTTATAGGGCATGTCAGGGATTACTCGTGTCATTTCCAAACTAGGTTCACTTTCGCTGGAGTGTGTCTATTATTTCATAGACATTAGGGCTGGAAGGGACCTCGGAAGATCATCGAGTCCAGCCCCCTGCCCAAAGGGCAGGAAGTCAGCTGGGGTCATAGGATCCCAGCAAGATAAGCATCCAGTTTGCTCTTGAAGGTGTTCAATGTAGGCGTTTGAACCACCTCCGGTGGCAGGCTGTTCCAGACCTTGGGGGCTTGAACAGTAAAGAAATTCTTCCTTATGTCCAGCCTGAAACGGTCTTGTAGTAGTTTATGACCATTCGACCTAGTCATCATCTCTTGGGGCGCTCTGGTGAACAAATGTTCCCCCAGATACTGGTGGTCACCCCTGATAAACTTATAGGTGGCCATCAGATCACCCCTGAGCCTGCGCTTTTCCAGGCTAAAGAGCATCAGGGCTCTCAGCCTGTCATCGTAGGGTCTGCTTCCCTGACCTCTGATCATGCGCGTGGCTCTTCTCTGGACTCTCTCAAGCTTCTCCACATCCTTTTTGAATTGTGGAGCCCAAAACTGGAAGCAGTACTCCAGCTGTGGCCTCACTAAGGCCGAGTACAGGGGACGAACGACGTCCCGGGACTTACTTGAGAAGCATCTATGGATGCAAGCCAGCGTTTTGGTCGCTTTACTAGCCGCAGCATCGCACTGCAGGCTCATGTTCATCTTGTGGTCAATGATGACCCCCAAGTCTCTTT
>NW_005842738.1:381328-386565 GCF_000455745.1 Alligator sinensis
AGCAGGGGTCCAACGTTGCCCCTGCTTTTCCTCCGGCTCCCCACATATCTGAAAAAGGACTTTTTATTGTCCTTGATGCTCAAAGCTAGTTGGAGTTGGAGATTATGAATCTGTTTAAGAAGCTAAAGCAGGAAATGGAGTCATGTCTGGATATTCTGTTCTGGATGGGCAGGCTTTCTTACAGAGGCATTGCATTGGTGCCAGTTTGAGGCAGGAAAGCATCATCATAATATTGGTACCACATAACAGTCCAATGCAATTATGCTTCTATGGCTGTGCCGAAGTAGTAGGCAGCTACTTGAAAGCTGCTTTTCTTCCTGCCCTGCTCTCAGGCAGTTCTTAATACAGCTGCCATTTATATATCATGTGTTAGACTTAAAAACAATTGTTTTTTTCTGAATGATTTGACCTCCCTGAAGTCAAACCATTCTACTTTTAAGTCCCTGCACTAAAAAAAAAATCCCAATCTGGCATATAATGAATACTGATCATTTGTGCAAGTCCGTGCTATACTTCCTTTGCCTTCCCTCTGTCCATCTTTCTGCCCATCTCTAGGCTGTGAGCTTCCTGAGACAGGAAACCTTTGGTATTTCTGAGAAGCGTTAGTAATAACAATAATAATTCATACAGGGTGGCAGGTACAATCAGCAGCAGCTGATCAGGCTTTGCTTCTCTTCTTTTCTAAATCAATCTCATTAGAGCACATGTTGCCCACTCTAATGGAGATGCCAATAGATTCGCATCTCACATTTAAACTTCTGTTCAAGCAGCATACACCCTTGTCTGTGGAGAAATGGAGGCAGGATGAAAAAAGGCCTCAAAGAGCTTTAAAAATACTAAAGAGTAAGGAGAAAGAGAGAGAGAAGACAGAATCAAGACACACTGAGAAAACAGAACAGGAAGGGCGTCACCTGCAACTGTGCCAAGTCATAGCATTGGAGGTGCCAGGCAAGGAGGGTGGTTATCAGCTAATTTACTGCAGCGTGGGGCAACTCCAAATGAAGTATGAGAGAGACTAACAGCGATACTATGGCAAAACATTCAACATCTGTCATAAAACAGTAGTGAAACAGCTCAAAGTAATGTGAAATCCCATGGGTACCTCATAAATAAGATAGGTGTGGTTTAAGTAGGACAACATGTGCTGAGATGTATGACAAACTGGGAGGGAACCTCAGTCACTAGTTATATACAAATGTTGAGAGTTTTTGGGAGTAGAGTACTAGACATGTCACGATATGTTCTCAATTATATGTGTGTTAATTAGAAGTAGCTTTATGGACTGCAGAGGAGTTGCATCTGATTTATAGTGGAATAGATGCAGCCATAATCAGACACACATCAATAAGGGCAGGAGTTTTCAACAATTACTCAGATCCTCATTTATTATTCTGCAAGATTATTCATAATAGCAGGCACTCTTGCCAGATTTTTTAAATGGCTGTCAACAAAACTATGATGTGCTAAATGATTAATATGCACCAACGGAGAGCTAAATTAATTTCAGCTCTTAAAATCTGGTATATAGATTTAATAGAAATGGCCTTAAATAAGCAAATTGTTTCCAAACTACAAAATATCTTCAAGAAAAGTTTAACTTCATGAAGTATTATAATACATATCAGGAGTAGTATGGATATAAAATTATTACACTATCGAAGCTGAAAAGATATGAGGTGCAAAGATCATTTTGGAAATGGTAGGCTGCTTGTATTTAGTCTCAAATATCATCACCTTTCACTTTTATATCTCTCTAGGGCAGTGGTGGGAAAAATGTGGCCTAGGGGCCGGATGCAGCCTGCCAGGCCATTCTATCCAGCCCGCGGGGCCTCTAAAAAATTTAGAAAATAAACATTTATCTGCCCTGGGCTGCCTGTCATGCGGCCCTTGATGGCTTGCTGAAACTCAGTAAGTGGCCCTCTGCCCAAAATAATTGCCTGCCCCTGCTCTAGGGCAGTGGTTCTCAACCTTTTTGGACTTGAGACATCCCTCATTGGATCTGAGGTACCCCCCCTCCCCCTCCCCCCCATAACTTTTGTGAGCTGAGTGGCAACAAATTTAAAAAATGATGTATATTTTAGAGATTAACCACCTTGTAGAGGGGCTGTATCATGGGGTGGGGGTAGGGACAAGCCTGAGCCTGAACTTGTCTGCTTATCTCCTCCCACGTCATGGCACCCTTCAAAGGATCTGGTGGCCAACCAGGATGCTTCAACACCCTGCTTGAAAATCATCACTGAAGGGGCAAATTATTGTGTGTGTCAGCTCTCTCTCTCTCTCTTAGGTGGTCTTATTTCAGTGTTTCTGAACACTGAACACTTTTAATACAAAAGTATTATTGCCTTTTTAATGCATAAAAAAGTTACACATTTAGGGCTATTTGCTTTATTCAGAAAATTGCATATAGACACACGTACTTTTTCAGTCTAGAATAAATTATTCAATGTAAGAAATGCAGACAAATATATAACATCTCTGTATTTGTACTGACCAGTAGTCATTAAAATAAAAGATAGAATGAGATGGAATAGAATCCAGCTCCCTTACTCATAACCTTCTTGGCTACAATTTCTCATCTGTTTATTACAGCATTCACAGTGCACTAAGCATTTTGTACACACTTCAGAGGACTGGTAAAGTCGGGCATTCAAGGGAATTGTATTACTGTGTAGCAGGGCACTCTGGTCCTTTAAGGTAGGAGCCCCGCTGCGGGTGATTACTGGACAGTTAAAAGCCCTAGCTGGGAGGAGGGGGACGGGACAAGGAGCTCAAGCTGGGGGAAGGAGCAGTTTGCGAACACTTCTGCTGCTTAGAGAAAAACTAAAGGTTTGCTTTATTCATGTATTTGGTTATTTGGAACAAATATTGTTTGAGTACCCCACAGTGTAGAGGGGTGGAAGGGACCTCCAGAGGTCTTCTAGTCCAGTCACCTGCGGAGGCCAGGTTCATCCCTATACAAACAATCCTATACAAATCCATTATCTAACCGAGTAATAAAACTACAGAGTCAACCCTGACAAAACCACAAAACCCTAACACCCTAATCTGCCACAGGTAAAGCAGGGGGGCCATGATGGCCAACATCCTGCTACTCCAAGGTTGTTAAAATATGTTTCAGAGATCCAAGTGCGAGGACCATGCCCCCCTGCTACAGAGGAAGGCAAAAACCCACACAGTCCATACCAATCTGACCATAGGGTAAAATGCCTTCTTGACTCCAAATATGGTGGTTGGTCTGACCCTGAGCAAGACCCTCTAGCCAGGAATCTCCAGGTTTAAGTCCCAGTGGGAGAACTGGCACATCCCAGTCACAGTCCCCAGCCTTGGCTGAAGCCAACACCCAATGTTTCTGAAACTTTAATTAAAAAGAACAAAAAAAAAAATCCAACATAATCCTAACATAGCAGAAGGGGAAAAAAAGTTCTGTATGGTCCAGTGGGGCAACCAGAAAAGCTCAGAAGCATGGGAAATACCCATAGTTACTCCTAAATCATCCCGGACCAATGCCTGTCCAGCCTCTTCCTGAACACCTCCAATGATGGAGATTCCACAACTTTCCTAAACAGTCTATTCCACTGCTTCACTTGTCTAACAGTGAAGAAGTTTTTCCTCATATCCAACCTAAACCTACTTTGCCACAACTTCTAGCCATTGGTCCAAGTCCTACTCTGCAGCAAGACAGAATAGGTGTTCTTCCTCTTCTTTATGGCAGCACTTCAGTTATTTGAAGACTAATAGCATGCCCCCTCTCATGTCCCCTCTTAAGTGGCTTTTCCACAAACTAAATGTGCCTGCTTCCTTCAACTTCTTGGTGTATAACTTGTATGACAGAGGGAGAGGGTGACAGCGAGAAAAAGAATGGAGTATGCCTGCACTGCCCGGTCAGACTAGTAGTTGGGGAAGGAGGAAGGGCGGCAAGTCACCCATGGCTAGATTTTAGTTACCCAAAAGCAGCCTATTAAACCAGTATTTCTCAACCTGTGGGTCGTGACCCAAAAGTGGGTCGCAAGAATATATGAAAGGGCCATAAACAAACTTTAAAAATGAGAGAAAAGTGGGAAATGGTAGCTTTTCCCATGCAGGCTGTCAGAGATCCAGCCTGCAAGGGGCTACTTGGGGCCCCTCATTCCCTCCTATCCCTTTCCCCACAAAAAGGGGGTAGGGGCTGGGGCCTGGGACAGCAGGTTCGGAGTGAGGGGCACTGGGTAGGGACTGGCCATCAATGTTTACAAATGGGTCCTGGTACATAAAAGGTTGAGAACCACTGCCCAAAACAACATATTAATTTATGTCATCAAGGCGTGACCTTGAGAGTGGCCAGATTACAGAGACGGGGTGGGCAGATATGTGCCATGCAGCCACCTGGGGTGCCATGACCATCCCTGGAGGTGTACCCTAATAAACTGCTCTGAAGAGTTTTCAATCCAAGGGCAGGCACTGAAAAGAAAAACAATAGGAAATTTACATCCATAGGTAGACAACAAAAGGTATTAAGGAAGGTTTGAATACAACGTCGTGAGCTTGTAGACGACCTCCAGCAGGTCCTACTAGTGACAGGGCCTGTATGGAAGAGGGCAGGAGAATAAGGGGGATAGCTACATCAATTAGAAGAGTTGGAAACTGGTAGAGGGGGAAGGATTAGTCCGATGATACTCAAAATTTGGCAAGGGTAAACAGGGAAAGGCAGAATTATGTAGCTCAATAGCACCCAAACTTCTGGCCCTGTGGGCTGGATGAGTGGTTCATGGGTGCAATGTAGCGTGCTGGGCCGACTTTGCAAAATGGATCCAGTTGTGTACCAGTCCCACTGAGCGCCCAGATCTGACGGTGGTATCGGGTCCCGTGGGGCTCCCCTCAGGCCTGGCAACTTAGCAGTAGGGAAGTAGCAATTAGCGCTGTCACAGCTCCCATCTGCACCCGTGGGAAGCCCCATGCCCCATGGGCTGGAGGTCAAGCACCCCCAATGTAGCGCTCGGAAGGTAAGGACAAGATGTTGGAACGCGTGCAAATGGTGGATGGGGACTGGGGGGGTTTCTGAGTAAAGAGTGAGGGGCCAAGTTGTGCTACTTGACCAGCTGCACTTCCTAGGGATGGAAGCAGTGGGTGGGAGCACCCAGGGTTGTGGAAGGAAGTTCAGCCCCTGAAACCAGAGCAAGATGGAGGTGCCTTGCCCATCGCTCTGAAAGGGGCTTTGGGGAAGGCAGGAGGTGGCTGGGAGACAACCTTCTCCTCCCCGC
>NW_005842738.1:386663-388391 GCF_000455745.1 Alligator sinensis
CCCGCCAGCCAGGGCGGTAATGGGGCTGCGCAGGGCGGCGGTAGCGGCCCTCGAAGGCGGCCTGCTGGGCCGGGTCCCTGTCCCCTCGTCAGCCGCGGCCTGGAGGCACGCGGCGCACTTCACCTTCCAGCCGGACCCAGCGCCCAGCGCCCACGGTGAGAGCGGCGGGTACGGCGACGTCAGCAGTTGCTATAGTGACGACGCACCGGCCCGGGTGCGGCCCCCCTGCGGCAAGGGCCAAAGCGCGGGGCCAGCCTGATTCCCCTCCCCCCCGCCCCGGCGGTGCTGGCTGCACTGCGCAGGCGCACGGCAGCGCCTGGTGCTCCGCCCCCACGGCCAGCTCCTGTCCCGTCATGGGGGTAGACTGCCATCCCTTCCCCTTCCCCTCGGGCTTGGGAGCCTGGCAGCAGGGGAGGGAGACGGGCGGGATTGTAATAGGCGCTACTCCCTTCCCCATCCCCCCGCCGGGTGCAGCCCAGGGGCTGGGGGTGAGTGCCCGTTGGGGCTCCCTCTGGCCCTGCTTTTCCAGCACAGCTCTGCGCTGTGGCCCAGCCTTGCTGGCACCACGGTTGGTGGGGGTCCCCTGCTGAGGGGGTGAGTCTAAAAAAGAAAGAAAGAAAAAAAGGGCTACACAGCCTCACGCACGTGTGTCCATATGACTCCGGGACGTGGGTTGGGGTACGTTCCCCAACTGGTGCTGGCAAGGATCTGATCAGTAGAGACTGGTCCAGTTAATAAAAGGAAATAAAAAGTTTGGAAGGAACCTTTTTGCGGCTCCTGTGCCCCCACCTGCCCCAGTGAGGTGGTTGTAAGGGCATAAGGTTTCCGATGTCTTCCCATATAGGCAGTGTTGGGGCATCCTGGCCCCATGACCTTCCCCTTCTCTGAAGAGGGGCCATGGCTGCTTACCATGGCCGACTGGTGCCTCCCGAGTCTGGGGTGACACCAGATCACTGAGCAGGGGGGTCCCCCAGTGGCCGATTGCCAAGTGTGGAAATGCCAGTGACGAAACCAGAAGTGCGCTTGCGTTGACACTTCAGGTTTCATGGCTGGTGTTTCCGGGGGATGCACAGTCAATCTCAGGGGGTGCACATGCACCCCCTCCATGTCGCCAGTGCTGCTTACTTTGCTGCTAGATCTTTTTCCCCAACTTCCAAGGAAGTCAGGAAGCGCGAGGCTGCTCAGGACCCTCAGCCTATGTGCCCACTTCAGGTTTTAGGGCCTGTACTTGTTGCTGTGTGGGCCAGGCTCATTAGATAGGAAGGGGGGTGGGGATCAATAAGGATCCAGGGCTGCCTTTACTGGGATTTCCCACATTGTAGCCTTTTTTTTTTTTTTTTTTTTTTTTAGAAGACTTGCGTGTTCGTGTTCAGTATCAAGGAAATGTTCAATGTAACTTGACAATTGTCTTCAAGCCAGTGAAAGTCAAGGCAGAGATGGTGCTGCTGACTATCATGGATGTGGTAGATTGTATTTCTTTAGATCCCTCTCTCCCAGGAATTCAAAAAGAAGCCTCAAAAATACAGAATTTGGGAACAGATCAAAGCAATCACTACTATACTAAGCTAGCAAGACTTTGGGGATAATTCAGGGTGCCTGTACACATGCAGTGAGGCTGCTCTGATGTGCTGTAATTACAGTGCATTGGAGCAGACTGTAGCATCACGTGAATCAGCATCCCTGTGCTGAAAAATGGCAGCGGGGGGGGGGTGCACTAACCAATGTTCA
>NW_005842738.1:388410-391073 GCF_000455745.1 Alligator sinensis
CTCCCCCCCCCCCCCCCCCCCTCGCCACTCCTGGAGCATATCTATAAATGCGCTCAGATGCTAGGTGAGTTTCAGAAGTTTAACTCCAAATTCTGGAAAGTTTGGGTTGTCAGAATAGTTTAAAAAAACCAAAGGCAGAGGAGCCAAAGACATTTTAAAAAATTCACCCTTTTTCCTTCCTTTAACTTAAGTTAGTTAATTTTTACAAGTTTCATATCATTCTAACTATTCCTTTTGACTTGTGCTTCTTGTAGCATCTCTTAAAGGATGCTATACCAGATGACAAATAGCAACTAATAAAATTTTGAAACACTGGGATGCATAGGATCAGTACAGGCCAACTCAGGGTTGAAATAACCGGTTTCTGGCAACAGTGTATAACAGTATGATGAAGGTAAAAGCTGTATCTGTTCAAAGTTTGAGATGGATGGAAGCTTGGTATCATGATTTAATTCTAAGTAAGAATTCAAATACCTACTTTCACAGGAGCTTCAACCTGTCTGATTCTAAGGACAGGTTCACCTTGAGACCTTGGTTTTGTCATGAGTTGAAAGAGTGCTTCCAACTGAAAAATTGCCACCCTGTATTGTCAGCCAGCTTGGTAGGCTTCCTATTCAGCTACAAATTGGGCACAATTCTGCCTAGCTTATGGAAACTGACTTGATCCTATTAGAAGCTGGTATGTCTACTAGTTAGTTGTTTTTGTGCTACATCAGGAATATCTGCCCTCCTCAGCATGCTGAGATGAGGTAGGGAAACGGGTAATAAATGTTAAGGTTTAAAGCTTTAAAAAAAAAAAAGGTTGGGGGGCGGGCAGGAGGGGGGAAGAAAACGGTTACAACGTGACAAATCCCAGTAAAAGCAGCCCAGTATCTTTATTGTTTCCCGGACCATCATTGTTTTTCAGCATTAAAATGTTTTCCCACTCTGCTCCTCTCTTGACTATTTCCCCTACTGTTTGTTCCTAGAAGTCCAGTAGGTCAATCTTGCAGTTCTACAGACAATAAGATTCTGGGCCAAATGGTAGTTCTGGGCTAAATGGTAGTGATGGATGTTGGCTGCAACTTGGACGTGAACTGGTGACATTTAACAGGGTTGGTAACATTGCAGTGCTTTATTTGAAGTTTGTTCCTTTAGGGCAGTGGTTGTCAACCAGGGTGTCTGGAGGTCCTTTCAAGGGTGGTACAGGGTGCTACACAATGTTAGCACTGTTAGGTATGCAAACATTCACACGATAAACTGAGATTTTGTATAGGAATCCATAGTCTTAAATGCCACTGTGGTGTTTGCAACAGAAGATTTGCTCTATTATTTTTCTGTAGGGGGGAAAAAAAAAATGGAAAAGCTAAGAGCTGAAGGGTTATTTTCTGAAGGGTGCCTTGTCTGTCAGGGGTGCCTTGAGTTTAGAAAGGTTGAAAACCACTGCCTTGCAGGAAAGGTAATTGTATTGTAACTTGTAGGTTCTCATTTTTTTTAATATAACTTGTGATGTTGCAGTCTCTTGCTCATAGCATTCCTTATTGTGTCTGAAGGAAGTTACAGCATTTGTTGCAGCCATGAGTTTAACTTCTGAAAGATATTTGATATGTTAGCTATCTGTATTGTTATCCCAGTAAATACAAGGTGTGCTGACCTGTTTCCCACTACGTTAAAGTTATTATGTGTAAATATGTCCTTGCTATAAAGAAAATATGAAGAATTACGTCTTGGTCAGTGGCTGTTACCTCATAGGAGATCGTATAAGTGTTGTCTCATTGTTCCCTCCCCATAAATTAAACAGGCTTTTTTTTTCCCTCTTCCCCACACAGGACAAACCCAGAAAATGAATCTCTTCCAGTCTATAACAAGTGCCTTGGATAATGCCTTAGCCAAAGATCCTACTGCAGGTATGCTATCCTTGTAATTGTGATCCTTGCTGTAGCGTGGAGCTGCATGGAAATAGGAAGCTTTTTGGTTTTTGTAGGGGTCTTTTTCCCATTAATGGAAAAACGTTATCTTTAAAGTTAAATACAGTACAAACTATTGGCAGTGTTTTTAATGTAGAAATAACCTACTTCACTTCCCATGTTGTGGTAGTGTTATTGATGTTTTAGCTGTGATGGAACTAGGTGAGAAGCAAGGATTTTTGGGGTAATAACTTTTTTATTGGACCAAGTGCAGTAAAAGTTATTCCCCCCACCCCCCCCCCCCCCCCCCCCCAAATCCTTGCATTTCCCAAATTGGTAAGAGGGAGGATTCACTGTATATGTCTTATGTACTTAAGGGCCATAACCTTTCGGCTATAGTTATGTTTCTCCTGTAGTAACTGGTAGCATTGTTGCTATCCAGTGTTGAGCTAGGGAGAGCTCCATTGCTTAATCTGTTCTGGCTACTGGTAATGTTACTGATACTGAGGGGAAACTTGACTCCTAGTATGCAAGTTGTGCGGGTCGGCTCCCGATCCCATCCTCGCCATGTGCGAGCCGGGCCCGTCTTTGCGCACACGGACTGTGGCTAGCAGCCCGGGCACGTGGGGCCGAAGAAAACTGCGGGGCGGTAAGGTACGCGCGAGCTAGAATCAGTTACGGAGGCGTAATGGTTGATTGAAAAGATTATTTACTTACACCCAAGGTGGTCGCGGTGTAGGCTGGACAGCTTTCCAGGCGCAGCTCCGCTTGAATCCT
>NW_005842738.1:391407-400833 GCF_000455745.1 Alligator sinensis
CCAAAAACTCCCCAACCTTTTTGTACGGCTAAAAAGCCAATAGCTAGCCGCCACGTATGCCTACGTTTAGAACCGGCCAATAATGTGGCACGAATCTAAATACAAATGGTGGGAACTCCTTTGCACCGTGCATCACTATGATGCAAAAGAAATGCACCGTGCAAAGAAGGCTACAAATGGCAGGAAGTACTCTTTTGCACGCGGGTTCTCCTACTGCAGCAGAAAACTCTACCGTGCAAAAAAGCTGCAATTTGGCGGGAACATAATTTAGCGGTGCCGAAGCACACAAAAACAAAAAACCACAACTTTGGGTTGTGACGCAAGTAAAGAAATTAATTTTCAACTATTGTCTAAAAACCTATGTATTTTAAAATCAAAAAGCGTACTTGTAAACACTTGGTCTTATAGGCCTCTTTAAAACTAGAAGTCTGGAGTGTGCCTCTTGGGTCACTGAATCCTGTCAGCTGCTTACACAGGCAATGGTGAACTGAAGGAATCGTTACAATCACCACTTTTCCTCCTCAAAATTATTTACCTTTAAACTTTCATGATGGCATAAAGGATTATAGAACATTAGGGTTGGAAGGGACCTCAGGAGGTCATCTAGTCCAGCCCCCTGTTCAAAGCAGAACCATCCCTAGCTATATCATCTCGGCCAAGGCTTTGTCTACCCAGGTCTTAAAAACTGCTAAGGGGACACATTTACATGTGCTATTAATATGATGCAATGAACTCCAGTGTAGTTTACACTGGAGTTTATTGCTCCTGGGCACAGTGTTTGCACATATGCCTAAGACCGTAGCACATTGAGATGGGATGGTGCAGCCCCAGCAAGGGGTCCCGAGGGTCAGCCTGCCAGTCTGGGGCTGCTCCAACCTGACTCAGCATGCGGCAGAGGGACTGGCTTGGGCATGAAGCACCCTTGTGTCCCAGCGAGCCCTATTAGTGTCTACATGTGTGTTGTGCCGAAGTAAATAAGTCTGCTATAAGATAGTACTGCCAGACACATACTATCCTACAGTGGAGTTAATTAGTTTACTCCAGCCTAATAGCATTGCACCTGTAGATGGTGACATTTTACTGAGGAGCTAATTGGTCAGCTCCACAGTAAGTAGCCTGTTCCAGTGCTTTGAGAACTTCTGAGGCTGTTGGCTTAACAAGTCATCAGGTTAAAGGCTGCAGAGTTTTAATGGTTTTCTACCTCTGAAAAAATATTGACGTGCAAAGTTGACTGAAAAGAAATGATCTCATGTAAATGATCTGTAGTTACTTCACAAAGGCACTGACACTAGTGCAGCCAAACTTTTTAAACTAACTTTGGCTAATAACAACTTGCAGTTCTGTGTGTGAAGATGAAAGCTACCAAATATCATGTTTTAGGACTGTGATTTTTTTTTTTTTTTTTTTTAACCTTTTTTTTTTTTTTTTTTTTTTTGCCTGCAGATCCCTAAACCTTTTTTTTTTTTTTTTTTTTTTTTTTTTATGGACTTGCTGATTACTTTGAATTGTAAGTGCTGGTATTCACACGCTTTTCATTGATTGTAGTCATCTTTCGTAGACCCTTTAGACCAGTCACTTTCAACCCATGGTCTGCAGAGCACATCTAGGATGTCTGTGAAAGGTGGCTGTAAAGATGGTGGCCCTGCCTGAAGAGGAAGCACTATCACTGCTGCGGCTGTTGCTGCCCCAGCTCACCCTATGTCCAGAGGCTGCATGAGTGCCAGCAGCAGGCAGCCCAGAGCCAGATGTTGTAACTAGATGTAGATGTCTACTAGCATAGGAAACATCTGTCCCATCATACTGTTAACTAGTACAAAACTGGCAACCATGTTATAGTGGAAAGGTTTTCATAGTGTATGCACATGCACCAGCCAGCCAACAAGGACATGTAGAAAAACAAATTGGAGGCATTCCGTTGGTTGTTTCTACATCACTACTTTTGTTTTGCTGTTAAAAAACATGGCTTAGATCATTTTAAAATTTGTGTTTAACTACTAAAGGTCCATTATACTCCCAGTGGACAGATGGACCACATAACAAATAGTGAAAACTGAATTTGCACAGTTCGTAGTCTAATTATTGGACTACTCCCTTCCATAGAGGAGGTCCCTTCAGCCTGGGATTAAAGCACACTGGTGGAATGTGTGGAAGCGTTTGCTTTGTCTTTGGACTAACATTTGGGGAGATGATTTCTAGTGTTTTTGAGAAATACATAATAACTGAATTCACTGAAAGTTGGTGGTCCAGGGAGGTAGAAGGCGGCAGATTGCAGAGTCTTTTCTACTAGATTCTTTTTAATCGAGAGGGGAAAAAATGGAAAATTGAATTGGAACTCTTAAGTTCACTGGACATCTGGTTAATGGTATACATTTCTCTCTCTTTAGAATTGAATATTGGTTTGTATTAACTTAGGTGTAGTGGCATGACAGACTTGCTTCCAAAATAAGTAAATATGAGCTAGAACAGTTTTAATCATTCTATTTTAGACCATCGATTGCATGGACACTTTTGATGACTCGGGTTGTTTATGTGAAGCAAATAGTTCCTGAGTCTCTAAAAGTGCAAGAGGTAGAAAGGGAAATCTGGATGGACTTCTTTGATCTGTGTTGTTGATATATTCTTAAAACACTTGTGTAGATTGAAACTTTATAACTCAGTTACTTTTCATACAGTTGTAGCATTTCACAGTGTTGTCTCCTCAGTAATTGGAATGTGTGGGTTCTTTTAGTGTGTTTAAAAATTATTGCTAAAACATTTAACATTCAAACATACAATATGTAAACTAAAATGTAGTTAATCCTCTCCCAAATTTTACAATAACTACATATAAATGGTTAACATAGAATAAATAGGAATACTTGCATATTCCTACATATAAGACTGGTCTGTTTGCATTCCTAAATAAGCTACTTTAATGTCTTTTTTCCCTCCCCAGTAATATTTGGTGAAGATGTAGCCTTTGGTGGAGTCTTCCGGTGTACTGTTGGCTTGCGAGACAAATATGGTGAGTTAGCTGCTCCTACATAACCAATGTTAGATTTTTATATCCATCACTCAGTCATGAATCTAGAGAGGGGATCATACTGTTAGGGCTTATATGCAGAACGCAGGGGAGGTTAGCACCGGGTGCTTTAATTGGAGCAGCTCCTAGAGCCGCTCTAATTAAAGCACTCGAAGCATCTTGTGCATCGGGGTACCTGCGCTGCAGAATGGCAGCAGGGGTGCTTTAACTAAAACTTGTTCGACAAGCTTTAGATGAAGTGCCCCGCCTCTATTTTGAAGTGTGGGGATGCCGATACATGAGAAGTGGAGGCTGGCATGCTCTAGCAGACTCGATTAATCCACTGTAATTACAGTGTGTCATAGCAGCCCCTAGTCTTATGTATGGGTACCTATGCAGGCTAATTCAGAGAGGCATGAGCTTTTGTAGGAACAACCTAGTCCTAGGAATGGACTTTTAAGGTAATACCCTGCCCTACCATTAGCCATGTTAGTCTGAAGATGGGCAGATTGCCTCCATATTTCTGGGCTTATATGTTTGCATCTTTATTTTGATATAGCTGAAGGTGGAAATTGTTTTGAATGCAATTTTACTACAGTTCTTTGTTTTATGAATTGTAATTTTCAAATTACTGAATTAGGCCTCATGATGCTTAACTTTTTGTTTTCAACCATCACAGATTTGCCAGAGGGGTGTGGTAGCCTGTCATAACTTAGAGCTTCAAGTTATATGATCTACAGTTAGATCAGATATGATCTATATTTACCCACAGCTAGCAACCATTCAATCACTTTTCCCACTTGTATGTCTTTAGCAAATAGAAAAGATAACTCTTATTTACAACATTATATCTATAATGGAACAGAAGCAGGGAGTTATAGGAAACTTAATTTTTAAACCCTTTTCTAAATGAACAATTTAAATAACGTTGATTTTCTGGCCTGATGTACAGGATTTTAAGAAAACGATTGTTACAGTTTTGTAACAAATTACTGTAAGATTTCTTAACCTACAATAACTGAAGAAGTGTGGAAAATTAAGATGTTAGTTTGAGTACTTCACCTTGGTCCTTAGATGAATTTGAAGTTAGACTCAGGAACGGAAAGGAGATTATTTAAATCACTCAGAAGTCATAACTATTACTGAAGGGAAGGGGGTGAGGGCAAGAGGGGAATCAGCAGTGCTGTTTGAATCTCTGAAGTGGAATGAGTGCTCAACATTTTGTTTGTTTGTGGGGGCTTTTTGGTCCCATCAGGAAGGCTGGGGAGGTGGGTGTTTGTTTTTAGTAAGTTTTTGGAATCTGGACTTGGAATTTTTCAATTGCATAAGAGAAAGGTTAGGAATAGGCAATTGATTCTTTTCATCCTTACACTGGTGCAATTAAATGTCATTTCTAATTAACACTTGAGGGAATAATCAGGCTCTTATGTTTTGTTTAGGTCTGTTTTGGTTGTTTGTTGTTTGTTTTTTTTTTTTTCCCTCGGGTATTCACAAGTCCTTCCTAAACTTGCTCTGAACAATTAAAATTCATTAATTGGTCATTTTTGGTTACACACTGCAGGGTGGGGTGGGTGGGTAGGTGTGCGGTTTCTTTAACAGCTTCTGCTGATAATGTCAGGATATTCTATATAGCATACCATACAACTTTCATGGCATTTTTGAGAGCAATCATTCCAGACAGAATCCATCCTTGGTGTTCAAGGCACCCCTCAGGAAGTTGTCAGTTATTAGTTTTCATTTTTTTTTTTTTTTTTTTGACTACAGAAAAGTAGTACAGCAATTATTCTGTTGAAACCCTTGGAGCGACCACAATAAAGTTAGAAAGTTCTTAACACCATCTAGAGATTTCAAATAGGAATATATCCTGTGAATTACATTTGCACATGCTTTAGTATTAATGTTGCTAATTTCACAACATGAAAGGTCTCTAGGCACTTCAGGGTGCCATGGCACCTGCACTGAGAATCACTTGTGAGAGAAGAATTTCACTTGTGGAGGGCCTGAGGGTTCTGGATCTTGAGCCTAATCAAAATAGGAGTTACAGCCCTTTACACATGTAGCCCTTCCAAGCTGTATTGCTGCATCTCTGTCAGTAGGTGGCTAGGGCGAGGATGCAGCCTGACAGGCTTGCTCCTGTAATGAACCACAGTTAAGTTAAACAACTTAGGCTGTAAATAGAGGTTGCACTGAGAGACTTTTGTCCTGGTGTCCTACGGAGTCCACACCCATTGTCCTACATCAAGTATGTGTAAAATATGCTGGATGAAATAACGCACACAGAGAAAATAGTGTTATCTTAAGTTAGTTGCTGTTTATTTAACTTAATTGTGGTTCATTACAGGGACAAGCCTGTCAACCTCTATATTCTCCTTGGCCACTAACTGGCAGAGGAGCATCAATTCAGCTTGGAAGGTCTTTGTGCATTAAGGGCTGTGCCACTCCTGCTTTGATGGGAGTCAAAACCTGGGAGAATCAGGACTGCCTTCAAACAAGACATCTATTTATGGCTTTACATCTGGACATAGTGATTGGGGGTGGGGTGCGGAATGGGACCTGTTTAGCACTTTTTTTGGTCTGGCATTCCTCACAGGCTCTGAAGTTTTGGGCAGTGGGTATAAATGTCTGTCTGTAGGATCCCAGGACATCGGGCTTTTTCTTCTGTGAGAAATGCAAGGTCCATTTACAGCCACTTTCTGACTCGGTGATTCTGCATATTTCTTCATCCTCCTTGTTTTACGTCCCCTCCCCCCCACCCCCCAGGTCCACACTTTTTTAACATTTAGTGGGTTGGTTAGGCTTCAGGACTTGTCTCTAAGACAATTTTGCTAGTGCTTCATATTATGGAAAACCTTTTTAGCATGAATATAGTTTTTGCATCAAAATAAGGTCTTTATGATACTGCAATTGGTTGCTGTGAGAATGACAAACAGGAACAGAGGAATTCTCAAGCAAATATCCTATTAGCCTGTATGCATCCCTTAATTGTAAAGTTTTGACTACTTTTTTGCATATACAGGGCTTATTATCTCCTTTGACGCTCATTGTAATTATTTTAATAATATTTGTTACTGTTATACCTAGGAACACCAGCCATAGACCCAGGACCTTCCTGTGCTAGGCACTGTTCAGACACCACAGAAAGATGATTCCTGCCCCAGAGAGCTTACAGTCTAAGACAGCAGATGGATACAGGCGGAGGAGCACAAGGAAATAATGTGACAAGAGTGGTCAGCATGATGGGCAGTAGCCATAGCACACAAACAGCCTAATCCTTGTCAAGACTTCTGTAGATGTCCTGGCAAAGAATTGATTAATAAGGCATATGAGGATAATGGGGTGGCTTTGCACATGTTTGCAAGGATTGAGCCCCAAGTGTGAGGGGCTATGTGGAAGAGAATATGGAAGTGCTTATTTCAAAAGTTAACAAGCAGATGATAGGGACTATCTGATGGGTGGGGGGAGAAAGAGACCTATTATTACTGAATAAAGTTTGTGATGGGCAGGGAAAGGAGAGGCTGTGGAGGGCTTCTGGTTGTTTTGATATAGAAGGGGAGTCAGTGAGAGACGCAGAGAAAGGTGATGTGGTCAAAGTGATAGGCTGGGCAGATATTTGCATTTCTGAATGGAAATGGGCGCAGTTTTTATGAGGTGCATGTTTGTATTTTTATGGCTAGATATAGCATAGACAGTGTAAAAGTGTGAACCTGGAGCTGTCTGAGTTGAACCTGGGAGTCTGAACAGTAGAGTAGAATAGTCGAGAGCTTTTGTGAGAGTTTATTTTGATCCTGTTAAGTTTTCTGAGGAGAGAACTAGACGGAGAAACAGGCTGTGATCTAGTCTAGAAGGAGAGATGCCTCGTTTGCAGTACAGAGTTAGACCTGTGAGTCATCCACATAGAGACAGTTGGATTTGTTGGCGGATGAGATTATCAAGGAAGAATAGCCAGGGTCCAAAGATAGATCATGTAGGACCCTCACAGAAAGCTGGAGTAGAGGATCAGGAGGATCCATCAAGGAGCATACAGAAGGGAAAGTTAGAGAGGCAAGAGGAGAACTGGCAGGGGATGGAGTATTGGAAGTCAGAGGCATTCAAAATTCAAGGTCCAAGCTAAAAAATTTTGCAGTCTGACTGAAGTTGCTTGAAAGATCAAAGTGGACAAGGATGGAACACTGAATATGAGATCTGAGTAAGAAGATATTTTATTAAAGACTGGCAAGAATGGTTGATGTCAAGTGCAAGGGAGTTTTATGGCAGAGGATGCAACTGGAGAAGAGGAGTCCCAGGCAGTGCATGTAAATGGGGCATTTGATGAGCTTGGGACTGAGAGAACAAAGTTGCGTTATTAAAAAGGTTTTTTCACTTGCTAGCAAAATAGCAATACATGATTACAGTAAATAATGTGATGTGAAAATACAAGGATATTTCCAGCTTTTTCTTGAAATAGAAGGGTTCAACTCCTTTTCTTGTTTTTCCTGCAGCATTTCATATTTGTATGTTGTCATTGAAATCACTAGGTGGCAGTCTGTGCCTTAAGTGATTCCTGGAGAATAGCTAGTTCTCCCTCTTTAAATGCATGCAGAGTGCAAGATATAAACATCAGTCTGTATTGTAGGCAGAACTTAGCTTATTAATGGCTTGGCACTACACAGATTTTAGTCAATATCAAATTTGTTACTTAAGTCTCTCCAGAGAAACTACAGGGGAAAAAGGAGTTTTATTTTACAATAGAGTCTATCACTTGATCTGAATTGCTTGTGTGCCAGTAAAGCCATTTAAGCCTCAGTGTAACCTATATTTATCTCAGGAAAAAGGCAGAAAGTAGACAATAGTACTATATTGTGCATGCAATGCTTGAATAGGAAACCTATACTAAAAAAAACCTAGTAGTCTTGCATTACTTGCTCGCTGCTGTTTTTTAAAAGGAAAATCCTAAATTTAAGTTGGGCCAGCTTTTGAAATGTCTACTAACTATGAGCAGATATTTTACTGAAATGCTTTAGTTGAGAACTTAAAGATGCAGAAGTCAGTAAATGCAAATTTTCCCAGCAGCTGTAGCTTATTCCTTTCATGATACTGCATTTGTTCCTGTATGTGCTATGATGACCCCCAAAAAGCTTCAGCCTCTGTGTATCAAAGCCATCTGTGTACTGATATCAATGTTCTGCATGTACCTGAACGTCTAAGAAACAGAAGACTACAAATGGCAATCTCTGTCTCAATTGCCATTTTTGCTTTCAAAAATGTAGCTCCAGGACTTCTGGGGTTTAGATACAGAAGTCTGTGATGCAGAAGGAGGGTGTGCCATGCTGCCTTCTCTCCATTTCTTCCTTGCCTAAGGTCCCCATAGACACTTATGTATGATGCATTCACATCTCTTTTTAACTTGATGTACTTTGCTCAGTTTTCCACGATGTCATGCAGAAGGTTTGGAATAACGGCTTTAGGAAGTGCGAAGTCCTCGGCCTTCTACTGATCTTCTAGAAGTGGCATATAAAATTGACATCTTTGTCACCATGAATGATCAGATTGCTCATTGACATGGAATGATGGAGAGGTGATATTTCCCCAGCCCGCAAGCGTAGAAATTGAGGATAGCTGTGGATGAGGAATAAAATGAGGGTGGGAAAGAAGGCAGGATTGAGAAACAAGAACAAAGCAGTAAGAATGGTAGTGGGACAGTTTGGTGGTGGAGAGATGGCAGGTAGGGAGCATACTTTTCTATCAAGTAACACTAAATGTTCCGGTGGAGCATCTAGTAAGTACATCTTTAACTCATTATAAAATGCCAAATTGTACACCTGTTTGTGCAAGCTTCCCACTAATGTTACTGAGTGTCCTATAGATGAAAAGGAGAGTATAGATTCCACAGTGTATATCCCAGTCCATGTACTGCAGTTACAAATTCTTCCTTCTCTAAGGAAGCCTAGGGGGTAATAGCCTTTATTGACTAACATGTATGTGGTATTTCAGCCTTCAATAAGCTGAATTCTGCCTATAGTAATACCAACTAATATTGAGCTCTTACTTTAAAACACATACAGAGAGGGAGAGAATTGGTGCTTCTTTTTAAAAGTACATGTGGGTAAACTTTGCATCTTTTGTTCTAGAGCATTGGCTAGGGAAACTTTGGGGCATTTGAACAGCTTAGGGTTTGTGGCTTTTTTTTGTGCTTACCGTTGTTAAAGTTCTAACTACCTGCTGCATCTATAGAGACTGTCTGTCATGGAATCCCTGACTGCCTGGACGAAGGTTCAGTTATTTCCTCGTTCCCCCTAGAGCCGGCCCATGAAGGTGTGATGAATATTTGCTTCCTTCTATAAGGCCTCTAGTTGTAGCGGACCACATCCATCCCTGTGCCAAATGACGCTGGGGTGGAATAACCCAAATGATGCCATCAGAATCTGGGTGATCAGCCCTTTCTAGCA
>NW_005842738.1:400846-405188 GCF_000455745.1 Alligator sinensis
GAATGATATCCGGGTTAACAGCAGGGATCTGAGTCTTCCATTTCCTTTGGAAAAATGTGAAATTTCTCCTTCAAAGAAGGAAAAATCCAGATGTTCCCCTTTTGCAGACAGTTCTCCACAGGCTGGCAGAGTTTCAGCCTGCAATGAGCTGTTTGCAAAAAGGGCATGAAACCCTAAGCCCTGTCGAGACGGTGGAGGAGGGAGTGGGTTCAGGGCCTGAGAATCTGAGGCCAGCCAGACTTTGCCTCCTGCAGCTTTGGGTAAGTTGGGGCAGGAAAGAAGGGCACTGGCAGGGTGGAGGAGGACAGGAGGCTGCAGGTAGAGAGTGAGGGGTACTAGCAAATATGAGAATCAGTATGAGAATGTGATGCAACTGGAGGGAGGGATGGGGGGCCCCCTCCCCACCCTGGATGCTGGTCACAGGAGATATGGGCGTGGGTCTGGAATTTCATTTAATTAAACTAGTGATGAATCGAATTAGATCAACCCCCAGCAACAGCACAGATTGTCCACTGGCCAGGAAATCTGGATTCTCTGCCTGCTCTGGGAGGGGCACATGGGCTGGGGGGGTTAGAGCTGGGGGGGCTCTGGAAGCCCGGACTCCTGGGTTCTCTCCCTGCTACATCCCAAACAGCCCCATCTCCCCAGCAAAGCATCCAGACCCCTGGATTCCCTCTGTAAGGGGAGCTAGGCCTGGGGAATAAGCTGGGAGCCTGGACACTTGGGTTTCATGCTCACTTGGGGA
The DNA here is from genome assembly GCF_000455745.1 of Alligator sinensis. Lineage (NCBI taxonomy): Eukaryota > Metazoa > Chordata > Crocodylia > Alligatoridae > Alligator > Alligator sinensis. The sequence goes on from NW_005842738.1 coordinate 401,592, forward strand.
TAAGATTGGGGGCTGGTGGGTTGGGGTGGGAGCAGGGATACCTAGGCACTCACCTGTGTCTGGGCGGGGAATGGAGGCCGATGACTTGGAGCAGGGGTCTGAGGGCCCAGATGCCTGGGTTCCACCCCAGCTCTGTGATGCTTTGCAGGGGCAAATAGCAAAACTAAAATGCCAAAATATATGGGTAGATAGAATTTATTATCATGATTGAGGCATTGATAAGCTTCCAAATTGCTTTAAAATTGTAAATATATCAATAAAACGTTGTGTTCAACTGATAACTCTATATATAGTGGTGTTTCATTTTTATCATGGAAGAAATGCAGATATGGGGGTTTTGATCAGATAATTTGGGATTTTTTTAATAGAGAAGACGAGGAGCCCTGGTCATCAGACCTTCCCTTCTATATCATCCTTCATTTTTGGTCAAGGTTTGGGAATTCTTGCAGATTTTGGCTGTAAATTGCAGCAGTTATAGAAAATAAGATGACATTTTTTTCTTCTTTTTTATGAGAAAGTAAAAAAGAAAAAAAAGTATTTTCTTGTATACCACATAACTAAATAATGTTTGCTTGTGAAAAGTGTTTCTTGGAATTTGCTGATTTACACCTTTTAACTTCTCAAATGAAATGTTGTACTACCAAAGAATTCTTTTTGCATTGCATAGAAACAAGTAACGTTACAAGATCAAGTTGTTATCCCTGTTCATTGTAGCTTCTATTGTGATTATTTCCACCTTGTCATATGTGGTATTTCAGTATTTCCAAATGTGTGCGCATTTACAGGCATTCTAATAACACGTTTCTTTTATGTCTAATCAGTTAGCAGAAACTGTATTTTAAAGCATTTGCATGCCAGTTGATGTATTTTAATAGTCTGATTCAATAAAGTTATGTTGCTATAGAAAATATTTTATTATGTTGTAGTCTTATAACTTTTTTAGTCAGTTTGATCAGTCTTCATTGACCACATGTTATAGGGAGAAAGGATAGTCTAACACAGTGGGGGTCTAATGTCTTTGTCAGGTGTATCACTCCCAACCCCTTCCCTAACTAATCACCTCTTCTGTTTTTGGTTCCCTCCCTACCTGCAGCTATATTGCCTGTCCTCTCCCAGGTCTGTTGTGTTCCACATGCAGACGCTCTCCGTGCTAGTTGAGGTACATGTGCCACAGGTTGGCCACCCCTGGCCTGATGGGTAGGACTTTGCCTTTTGGTGTTGGACACTTGATTTCCGACAGCCAAAACATAGTTGCATAGGAAGCCTTTTACCTTTTTAATGTAAAACAATTCTCCTTTAAAATTGAGATAATTCTTTTGTCTCTGTGATAGAGTCTGGGTTTTATTGTAGTATTTCTGTGTTCATGTTGTAATAGTATTTGCAGCCTCAGTTTAGCTGTAAAGTAAGTACATGGGGGAATCAATGGGTTGAAGGGACAGTGAATTCAGAGTTGCTGACCTGTCCTACCTGACAGAAGAAGCATCCAGCTATGTCGTCTTGAATAGCTTTCTTAACCCTTCAAGGAAGGTGAGGATTCCAGGCCACACCCAAGAGGTGTCAGGGGAAGGAAAGAAACCTAGACATGTAGAGGAGGGACCAGCAGGATTTTGTCTCTAGCAGAGATCAATGGAGCAGCTTTGAGGCTCAGGAAATTTGGGCCTTGACTGGAAAGGGAGCAGGGCTGTGCAGACTGCACTAGGGGACTGTAACCCTTTTGGAGGGAGCTGAGAATCTGTATCCGAGTGGCCTTTGCCCCAATAAATGCCTTCATCAAAAATGAGCTGGATGTTTTGCTTCTTGGAACTTTGGATTGTACTTCTTCTCCCTAGTAGGAGATAAGTTTACTTCCTCAGGAGCTGAACTGAAAGCAATTCAGGGATAGGGAACAACCAGGGAGGGTCAGGGACCAAAGGCCAGGGGCTCAGAGCAAAAAAGCCAGGACTCCCTTCTTCTCTAGAAGCTGCACCTGGGCTGGCTCAGGAGAGAGTCTCAGATACTAGACCAAGCTGTGGTAGTCCTGAGCAAAAACTCCTTCTGGGGCACTCTGTGACGGTCTCTCTTCTCTGCTTTGACTATAAACTTCTTTTGCTGGGGGCTGTTTTGTGTGTATACTGCTCAATATAGTGGAGAACAGATTTACCCTGCATTCCAGCAATATATTCAAAATACTGTAGTTTAAACATGCTTTGCCATGGCCTGAACTGTAACTTTAGTTGTGTATACAAGCCTTTTCTGTCTTTAATTCATAGGGTTAAACTACATGGTGAATGTCACAGGCCTACCTAGCCAGGCAGTGGAATTGAATTGGAAAAGTAGTGTACTGCATATTTACTGCCATGTATAATGTACAGTACACTGTTGCTGCTTGTTATCTTATTCTTATAAGGTTTCCAAATTCTCATTTTACTTCTTGAATACTAAATTAACAAGAGATCTAAAATGTCTAATTTAACAGACTAGTCGGGTATATAGCTAAAGTTCTGTCTTTAAGATTGCATTTTGTATTGTACCCTGGATTTCAGTTGTAAATATTCCACTTGGGACTGAAACGATCTATGTAGGAAAGTGTAGTGGGGGGGCTTGCTGTATATGACCAATGACTGACTAACTTTGGGGACAGTCATTATCGCTCTATCGCTATCAGAAGACTTGAATTCGTGAGAGGGGGTCAGTATATGAAAAAGTGCACGTGGTTCAGGAAGAAACCTGAATTGAACTGAGGTACGGGAAAGGATTTACACCAACAGATGAGAGACTGAGTGAACTCCCCAAGCATCAGGATTCTAGTGCCAAAAGATATGAAATACAAGTTACTGACTGAGAAGTCAAACTTAATGAAGTAGCAATTACTGATACAGTCAAGGAGAAGAGAATGTGACAGAGAGGCTTTTAAGGAGCAATGGAGAAATGCAAAGTGCTGCACCTAGGGAGGAAGAATGTCCAGCACACCTACAGCCTAGGGAATGACCTGCTGGGTGGCACGGAAGTGGAAAGGGATCTTGGAGTCCTAGTGGACTCCAAGATGAACATGAGTCGGCAGTGTGACGAAGCCATCAGAAAAGCCAATGGCACTTTATTGTGCATCAGCAGATGCATGACGAATAGGTCCAAGGAGGTGATACTTCCCCTCTATCGGGCGCTGGTCAGACCACAGTTGGAGTACTGTGTGCAATTCTGGGCGCCGCAATTCAAGAGGGATGCGGATAACCTGGAGAGGGTCCAGAGAAGGGCCACTCGTATGGTTAAGGGCCTGCAGACCAAGCCCTACGAGGAGAGACTAGAGAAACTGAACCTTTTCAGCCTCCGCAAGAGAAGGTTGAGAGGTGACCTTGTGGCTGCCTATAAGTTCATCACGGGGGCACAGAAGGGAATTGGGGAGTATTTATTCACCAAGGCGCCCCCCGGGGGTTACAAGAAATAATGGCCACAAGCTAGCAGAGAGCAGATTTAGATTGGACATTAGGAGGAACTTCTTCACAGTTCGAGTGGCCAAGGTCTGGAACGGGCTCCCAAGGGAGGTGGTGCTCTCCCCTACCCTGGGGGTCTTCAAGAGGAGGTTAGATGAGTATCTAGCTGGGGTCATCTAGACCCAGCACT
>NW_005842738.1:405897-407088 GCF_000455745.1 Alligator sinensis
TTCTGTGCTTTCGAGAGGGGATTTCCCCAGCCTGTATGTATGGTGTGGATTCCTTCTCCCAAGGTGCAGCACCCTGCATTTGTCTACGTTGAACCCCATCCTATTCTCATCTGCCCACTTTTGTAGTCTGTCTAAATGTAGTTGCAGCTTCTCCCTCCTTTCAAGTGTGCCCATCTCACCCCACATCTTAGTGTCATCAGCAAACTTGGACAGCGTGCTTTCCACCCCCTCGTCCAAGTCACTGATGAAGTTGTTAAACAGCGTGGGCCCGAGGACTGAGCCCTGGGGGACCCCACTGCTCGCATTTCGCCAGGTTGAGTACAACCCATCTACCACTACTCTCTGGGTATGCCCCGTCAGCCAGTTTCTTATCCATCCAAATGTGTAGGCATCAACACCACAAGCGCTTAATTTTTTTAATGAGAATGGGGTGAGAGACCGTGTCAAAGGGCCTTCCTAAAGTCTAGAAAGACTATGCCCACGGCGACACCATCATCCAAGGATTTAGTTACCTGGTCATAAAAGGCAATCAGGTTGGTCAGGCAGGACCTGCCTTTGATGAACCTATGCTGTTTGCCCCTGAGCATGATCTCCCCTGCTGGCCCCCCACAGATATGATCCTTGATAATTTTCTCCCAGATCTTTCCAAGGACTGAGGTGAGGCTTACGGGCCTATAGTTACTTAGGTCCTCCTTCCTCCCTTTCTTAAAAATGGGGACTACATTAGCTAGTTTCCAATCCCCTGGCACCTGGCCAAATGACCGCGAATGCACATACAGCTGGGCCAAAGGCTCTGCGATGACCCCTGCCAGCCTCCCTCTCCACCCTTGGGTGGAGGGCATCTGGACCTGCAGACTTAAAAATGTCCAGCCCTTCCAGAAGATCCCTAACTACATCTGTGCTGACCCAAGGCCTGACAGAACTATCCCCGAGATTGTCCCTACCTCTGGCAGGAGGGATGTTCTGGTCCATGTTCAAGAAAACTGAGGCAAAGAAACTGTTAAAAATATTAGCTTTCTCTTCTGGCGTAGCCACAAGGTTACTATTTGAGTCTTGCAGGGGCCCTACATTGCCTGGTGCCCTCTTCTTGCTCCCAAAGTACTTGAAAAAGGACTTTTTGTTGTCCTTAGTCCTGGAAGCTAGCCTGAGTTCCATCTCTGCTTGACCTTCCTAATAGCCCTCCTACACTCA
>NW_005842738.1:407117-428135 GCF_000455745.1 Alligator sinensis
TGCCCTTGCTGAGCCAAGGGGGTTTCTGAGCACTCTTACCCGCCTTGCTTCTCTCAGGGACTGTTACGCTTTGCGCCTGGAGGATTGCCCCCGTAAGGTACAACCATCCCTCATGGACTCCCATCTCCTCTACCTTCTGGGCCCTCAGTGCCTCCCTCACTGGTCTCCAAAGTTCATTGAAGTTGGCCCTTCTGAAGTCAAGGGCTTTAGTCTTGCTATAAGCCCTTGACAACCTGTGCTGGCTAGTGAATTCCAGCAGGTGATGATCGCTATTGTCCAGGTGGTCAAGGACCTGCAGTCCCCTCACCAGGTCATCCCCCATGGCCAGGGCCAGGTCCAGCAAAGCGTTACCCATAGTGGGGCTGTGCACCTACTCGATAAGGTGACACTCCCGTAATAAAGCCAGGAACCTATGCGAACGGCCAGATCTGGCTGTCTGCTCCTCCCTGCAAATGTCTGGGTAGTTTAGGTCACCCATGACAATGACATCCCTTGACCTAACTGCCTCCATAAGCTGACCAGAAAAGTCCCAGTCCAGCTCTTCCTCCTGGTTGGGTGGTCTGTAGTAGACCCCCACCATAAGGTCCCTTTCACCGTGCTCTACTTGTAGTTTGACCCACAGCATCTCCACCCGACCCTCGTCTAACCCGAAGCTAATCCTTGATGATGTGAGTTGCTCTTTGATATAGAGCGCGACCCCCCCCACCTTTCCGCTCTGTCCTGTCCCTCCTATATAGGGTATATCCCCGAATGCCCACCGCCCAGTCGTGGGTAGGCTCCCACCAGGTTTCTGTGAACCCTACTAGGTCTGGATTCTTACTCGCAATCAGGAGGCACAGTTCCTCCTGCTTGCTCCTCATACTATGAGCATTGGTGTAGAAGCACTTGAGGCCTCCTGAGGGTGCACGTGCCTCCCCCCCTACTCCCGGGGCTGTTGTGGCCCCCTACTGCCAGGACGTTGTTGCTTACCTGGGTGTCCCTTTCTCTTGTCACCCTGCATGCTAGCGAAGCATCCTCTTGGAGTGGCCCCTTCTCCTGGCAAAGCTAGTTTAAAGCCCACCGTACGCGATCAGGCAACCTAGAAGAAAAAATACGCTTACCCTTAGTGGAGAAATGAAGCCCATCCCACCCTAGCATGCCCTCCATACAGAAATATGGGTCGTTATCAAAAAACTCAAAGCCCACCTCATGGCACCAGCTCTGGAGCTGCCAGTTAACTACATCAAAGCAGGCCTCATGACGCCTACCCCGTCCACTTACTGGGAGAATGGAGGAAAATACCACCTGAGCTCCTATCTTCTTGAGTTGGTGTCCCAAGGCCTTGTAGTAAGGTGTCTGGGGAGCAGGCACAGCAGTTGTATGAGCTGCCCTGGCCTTGACAGGAACCAGCTGCCACCGATTAGTTGGACGTTTTGCACGCGGGGTCTCTGCAGGGCCAGGAATCCACTGGAGAGAACGGAAATATGAATCAATTTCATCCTCCGCCACCTGGATCCCCCGCAAGGTGCTCGCCTTGGCCTGGAGCTCTGCCACCTGCCCCTCCGGAGCCTGCGGATGCTCACAAGAGGGGCAGGCAGGGGAGTCACCAGCCCTCAACCCCACCCCCAGGGACCCCACCCAGCTGCCCCCACAGATTGGGGCAGGTGGTCACCAGGCCCCACAAGGGGTCTGTTTGGGTGGCAGCCTCAGAGGAGCCCCGGAAGGGCGGCACCACTGGGGCAGGACCCCTGGCAGCACTACGAGTCCTCACCATGGCTCACAGATAGTCCTTACCTCTCTCCTTATTGGTGGAGCCTCCTCCCTCCTGAGGAAGACTCTCTCTCTGCCCCACCTGCACGAACGCTGGCGCACCCTTACAGAGCGTGCCTGTTTGCATGCTCTGTTCGCACGTATGGCTCAGGAGCGCGACTCCCTGTCCGGCTAGCAGAGAGAGATCTGGGGGCTTCCCCTCTGGATCCTCTGCAGCTGCATCAGCAACCAGTATTGAAGCCTTTTGGAGACTAAAAATCAATTAAGGAAGTTTTTAAGATGGTCTGAAAATAAGGCTGCTTAGATGCCCTTTAATGCATTTATAAAGCAAACAAATTACCTTATTTACTTAAATCTAAGGTGATTCCTGGCCCCCCCAGTCAGCATGGGGAAGCCTCTCATCTTAGATTCATGTACAAAATGGGGTGTTGGGGGTAAGGCCAGGAGGCTACTAAGGCTCTGACTCTGGCCTTGAGCCTGGGTAGAGGCCAGAGTCAAACCCACAGCAGCCTTCTGCCCTCCCTCTGCTTGTGCTCTGCAGCTTCTTCCCCTTCCACCACCCTTACTGTCAGGTGCAGCTTGGTTCTGGCTGAGGCTGGATTCTTTCCCTCCATCCCCTGCTCAGCCTATCGGCAGTCCTGATGCTGTTACATGGCTCTGCAAAGGCTGTGCTTGTGTGTTGTGCTCTGGGACCCGTCAGGGAGTAGAGTACAAGCAGTGTTTGACAGTAAGAGGTGGGAGAGGAAAAGGGGTAGAAATTGTGAGGAGTGGGGGGAGAGGAAGGGGTAGATACTGGGAACATGGGGGTGCAGGTGGGGGGCAGGAAGGCTGCAGGGAGAAGGGGTTAATGGGCAGGGAGGCTCCCTGACATCCTCTCCTTTCTTCTCCCCATCAGCTGCTGTTTTACCTGCTGTAGGCAACCTTCCAATAATTAGATTCTATGCCTGGAAGATATAACAAACTTGTACATTTTCCAAATATCAAATCTGATTATTGGGGGATTGCCTTAAATTCTGTGTAGTCGTTGATTCAAGTAAATATAATTCTTCAAATTTCATCAAATATAAATAAAGCCATTGCCATTTAGAACTGTCAAGAGGCACAAAAGTAATAGGCGTTTCTATAGCTTCCTCTATTGTGAGTGGACTTGAAAAAAGGAAGTTGGTGGAAATTTCAAGTTTTTAAAGAATATAACTTGTGTTTTTATGTGGATTTGAGGGGTTGAGTATGGGTTCTTTATGGGATGGCATTCCTACCTTTAAAGACATGAAGATATCCATGTTGTAGCTATAAAACAAGCTGTATGATAGGCAAGAAAGAATCCATATTCCAACATTTAACTTGAACCCAATTTCCAGCCTACCAGAGCAGTTGCAATGACCTGCTATTACTTTAAGTACCTTATTCATTGCTGTTGCAGAAGCATCAAAACCCAAAGTAATGAGCAGGGATCTGGTTTTTCATTCACCACGGTAAAATGTGGTAAAACCTAGATTTTTCACCTTTCATCTGTTGCAGGATGGCAGAGTTCCAGAAGGGTTCAGGGGAGCAGGAGGCTGGTCAGCCAGGGGGCACCATGTGCATGTGTGCACTTACACATGCACCTGGCTGCCAGGCAGCCTGGAGAGCAGCTCCCACAAGTAAGTCTGGTGTGGGGTGGGACAGGGGGGAACTGAGGCCCACATGGAGGGAGGGAGTTGGGCACAGCTGGGGCTGGGGCTACTGCCTAACTGGGGTCGTGCATGGGGCCCAGTGCCATGTGTAGGTACAGGGTTTGAGTGGGGAATGGGATGGAGCTATGGGCAGCTCATTTGCGGGGGGCGGGGGGAGGAGCTGGCTCCCTGCCTCTGTGTACACTGCTGGAAGGGAATGGGGAGCATATGCCCCCCCAGATTTGTGTGGGGTGGGGGTGTGCTGCCTGCTGCAGGCTCAGGGCTCCCTGCCCTGCTACTCTCCCCCTTGGCTCTTTGTGGCCCAGCAGGCAGGACTCAGTGTGGCAGGGCAGAGTGGGATGGGGGAAGCTTGATGTTGCAAGAAGCCCCGAGCCACCATGGCGAGGTGCCTCCTGCCTGCCCAGCAGCAGCAGGGATGGTGGTGTGGAGGGCACCTCGTCATGGTGGCCTGGGACTCACGGCAATGGCACGTAGCTCTGCTCTGCCTTGCTATGCCAGATCCTGCCCACTGGGCTGTGGAGGCCCTGTGGGGAGGGCAGCAGGGTGAAGAGCCCTGAGCCCACACTGGCCCCATGCACAAAAGGGGGGGAGGGGTCACATGTCCCCCTGCCCCACCCTGGAAGTGCGCACAGTGGCAGGGAGCTGGCCTCCCCGACCTGAGCCTGCAGTGGGCATCCTGCACCTGCCCCCCCCTCCACTTACTTCACTCTGGCTGTGATGCCCATGGGGTAGGGGGAGCTGGGCTCTGTACTCCGTTCCATCACAGCAGCTGCTGCCTCCCACAGGTGGCAGCCGGGACTTGGGCAATGTTGTGGGGGGCAGGGGCTGTGCAACTGGGTCCCTGGCCTCATAGCCTTGGCAGCTGAGGGCCCCCTCTGACCGGGTTGGAGGGGGTGGGGGCACCAGCAGGGCCCAGGGGCTGTTGATCAGAAGTGAGGGGCAATGGCATAGGCAGGGCACTGGCAGGGCTGCTCAGCACCACAAAGCAGTGGGGGGGAGGACAGCCACAGCTGGACCTGTGTCCTGGTGAGTGAAGGGGGTAGGGGGAGCTCTAATTTTTTTTCCATGAGAAAAAACCCCCCAAATCAAACACCAATATTTATAGTTATTCAGAATTTATTTTCTTATAGTGATTGAGGCACTAGAAGGCTTCCAAATTGATATATTTACAATATTAAAGCAATAAAACATTGTGTTCAACTGATACCTATGTATATAGTGGCATTTCACTTTAATCAGAATATTTGTGATTTTTAAACAGAAAACCAGGATCCCTGGTAATGAGTCAAATTTATGTTTTGCTGCAAATTGCATCCCTGCTGGGAAGCTGTTAATCTGTCCATATGGCTGCATATGCGGTCATATTTCCCACTTGCACTGTATGTTTCCTCATTAGTTATGGCCCTCCATGGGAAAGTGTACTGTGCAAGTGACCCACAACAATATTACAGTTGTACACCCCAACTTAAATAGGAAGAAGGCAGAGTGATACTTTAAGGACTAATTTGAAGAGGCATAAACTTTCATAAGCAACAGGTCGCTTTGTCAGATACTTTATGCTGTTGCTTACAAAAGCTTATGCCTCTCTGATTTAGGTACTCTATAAGCTGTCACTCTTCCTGGTTTCAGACCAACAAGACTAGCTGCATCTCTTTAAATAGTTTTGTAAGAATTTTAAGGCAGTGTTGCCTGCAAGAGTTCAGTCTAAATGTTCTCTCTGTTAGTTTTAGAGCTAGCTAAATTAAATCTTTTCCAAACTGGGCAAGTGTGTGTGTATTTTTTTCCCATGGCTAGAGTTGCACAATTCCTGCAGGGAGTGTTTCCCTTACTTAATAGCTCAGTGTTGAGCACTCACCAGGCTCTGGGGGGCAGAGGCTCAATTCTCTGTTCTCTGAGTGCACTGGAATTTCATTTCTGGGAGAGAGAGAGACTAACCCACCGTTTTATAGGAGTTTTGGACTGGATGCTTTAAGTCTCTCTCAAAAACTTTTAATCTCATTCCATGGAATGCTTCATTACATGTACAAGTGTTAAAAACCTGAGGCCAGATTCTGTTCCACCAATTTAGCTGTGTAAGTGGACTGAGGTGCCTAAGTATAAATTATGTTCCACCCTGCTCAAACCCTTGGAAAAAAAGAACTGTTCATCCAAAGGTGGGTGCATAGGCAATGCATTCCCCCCCCCCGATATTGGCCCTCGCTGGTTGCGGCGTGGGGAATGCCAGCTGGTGCCTCCCCAAGAAGCTCTGGCAGCACTTCCTGTTTTGCTGTTGGTGCTTTTGGGGTTGGCAATTGGCTGCTGCTTCCCCCCCCCCCCCGCCCAATTCAGCAATCAGCTGCTGATGCCCCCCCAGAGTTGGGAGGCACCAGTTGGGGGTGGGTCCCCTCCTTGTTTTTTGTGATTTCGTCTTGAGGGTCAGATGACAGTTTGTTTCAAAACAGATGAATGAATAGATTTTTCAGGACTTGAGCAAGGCATAATAGAATCGTGTTTAAGTCTGTAATTCCACATAAATGCCTAATATGTAAAATCTTTAAAATTTGGCCTGGGGTCACACATTCTGCAACTCACAGGCTTGAGAAGTGTTTTCACTCTTGCTGTCTCTCTACTCTGCTGACTTCAGGGAAAACCTGTGTTAGTAGGAGAGATCTGAGAACCTCCAGCACTAGAATACCCTGGTGTCTAGTAGTCATGACTAAAGCCTGGTTTAAATCGCAGGCCCAGCTCAAGGCACAGCAGCTCCTTTCATCTCAGAGTTTCCCCTGTGTGCTGCCCCGCTTCTTGCTCCTGATTGCCAGGAGGTGAAAACCATGGTTTTAAATATGCCATGTTCTCACTGCTTGCTGCTCACTGGATGGGAGGCAAAAACTATGACATTTAAAATTGTGGTTTTTGTCTCATGGCCATCAGGAGAGAGTAGCAGGGCTGATGGGACCCCTCTTTCTATTAGTGGCAGGGGAGCACAAGGGGAGCTCCAAGATGAAAAGAGCTGCTGTGCCACGAGCTGGGCCCATCTGGACAGTAGGGTTAGGGACAGATATTATACATAAACTGGTTTAAGTGACCTCAAACTGGTTTAAACCTGTAACAGGACAGATGTTCAGTGCACATAAACCAGTTTGAAAATGGCCAAACCTGGTTTAAGATAAACCTGGTTGAATGTAGTATCAGATTTCACTGATTTGGCTCAAACCAGTTGTCTATCCCAGAACCCTTGCTGGTTTAAATTAAATCGGACTCCCCCAGCATCCTGGCATGCTCTTTGGGTTGGGTGAGGCGTTTGCTTGGCTTTTCCCTGCTAAGCAGGGATTATTTTCCCCCCCTCCCCTTTGCCTTACACAGACACCTCAGTATTAGCTAGCATATCACATGTGGGCTATGGTTCAAGTGGGAGACAACAGGCAGACAGGCTGTTTGGAGCTAATCAACAGATAGCTTAATCTATCACAAACTAAGTCTATTTCATCTTGGAGGAAAGGCAGCAAGAGGGCACAGCAGCCCCCCTGGCTCTCCAGGGCCCCAGCAGACCCCCTGAGGCTAAAAAGAAAGGCCTACAAAGGATGGAGGATGGGAGTCACCTCCAAGGAAGATTATTCTGCACTGGTCCGGTCCTGTAGGGAGCAGACCAGAAAAGCCAAGGCTGCAACTGAACTCCAACTAGCTTTGAGCATCAAGGACAATAAAAAGTCCTTTTTCAGATATGTGGGGAGCCAGAGGAAAAGCAGGGGCAACCTTGGACCCTTGTTGAACCAGATGGGGCAACTGACAACTGACACCCAGGAAAAAGCCAACCTATTAAATAGGTACTTTGCATCGGTCTTTCATCAGTCCCATGGGACGCCCATGCCCGCTTCAGGACAGGGAAGTCCAGGTGAGGGTGACCCCTGCCCTCCATTGATGCTGACTTCGTGAAGGAACATCTTGAGAAGCTGGATACCTTCAAGTCAGCCGGCCCTGACAATCTTCACCCCAGGGTACTCAAGGAGCTGGCGAGCATCATAGCCCAGCCTCTAGCACGGATCTTTGAAAACTCTTGGCGCTCTGGTGTAGTGCCCGAAGACTGGAAGAAGGCCAATGTGGTGCCTATCTTCAAGAAAGGGAGGAAAGTGGATCCGGCTAACTATAGGCCCATCAGCCTGACTTCTATCCCGGGGAAGATCTTAGAAAAGTTTATTAAAGAGGCCATCCTTAATGGACTGGCCAACGCCAACATCTTAAGGGATAGCCAGCACGGGTTTGTTGCGGGTAGGTCTTGCTTGACCAATCTCATTTCCTTCTACGACCAGGTGACCTATCACCTGGACAAGGGAGAAGAGATTGATGTCATATATCTTGACTTCAAAAAAGCCTTCGATCTGGTGTCCCATGATCGCCTCTTGGAGAAACTGGCCAATTGTCGCCTTGGGTCCTCCACGATCCGCTGGCTGGAAAATTGGCTCCGGGGTCGGACCCAGAGGGTAGTAATCGATGGAAGTCACTCATCGTGGTGTCCTGTGACCAGTGGGGTCCCCCAAGGCTCTGTCCTTGGACCCATACTGTTCAACATCTTCATTAATGATGTGGACACTGGAGTCAGAAGCGATCAGAACTGGCCAAGTTCGCCGATGACACCAACCTCTGGGGCAAAGCATCCACACCAGAAGACAGGCAGGTTATCCAGGCTGACCTGGACAGGCTCAGCAAGTGGGCGGACGAGAATCTGATGGTGTTCAACGCCGATAAATGCAAGGTTCTCCACCTTGGGAAAAAAAACCCGCAGCATCCTTATAGGCTCGGCAGTGCTATGTTGGCTAGCACTATGGAAGAAAGAGACTTGGGGGTCATCATTGACCACAAGATGAACATGAGCCTGCAATGCGATGCGGCGGCTAGTAAAGCGACCAAAACGCTGGCTTGCATCCATAGATGCTTCTCAAGCAAATCCCGGGACGTCATTCTCCCCCTGTACTCGGCCTTAGTGAGGCCGCAGCTGGAGTACTGTGTCCAGTTTTGGGCTCCACAATTCAAAAAGGATGTGGAGAAGCTTGAGAGAGTCCAGAGAAGAGCCACGCGCATGATCAGAGGTCAGGGAAGCAGACCCTACGATGACAGGCTGAGAGCCCTGATGCTCTTTAGCCTGGAAAAGCGCAGGCTCAGGGGTGATCTGATGGCCACCTATAAGTTTATCAGGGGTGACCACCAGTATCTGGGGGAACGTTTGTTCACCAGAGCACCCCAAGGGATGACGACTAGGTCGAACGGTCATAAACTACTACAAGCCTGTTTCAGGCTGGACATAAGGAAGAATTTCTTTACTGTCCGAGCCCCCAAGGTCTGGAACAGCCTGCCACCGGAGGTGGTTCAAGCGCCTACATTGAACACCTTCAAGAGCAAACTGGATGCTCATCTTGCTGGGATCCTATGACCCCAGCTGACTTCCTGCCCTTTGGGCAGGGGGCTGGACTCGATGATCTTCCGAGGTCCCTTCCAGCCCTAATGTCTATGAAATCTATGAAATCTTAATGTCTCTCCTTGGAAGAGCTGTTTATGAAGAGCTCCATTAGTTAATGGAGAATTGCTTTGTTTTTTTAATGGCTCGATAAACACTGAGTTAGGGTTGATAAACATTCCCTGCTGGGCTGCTTGCAGCGCAGGGAGGAATAATCAGAGCTTCCTGCTGGGGCCTGGCCACACGTGTCCCCCCCACCCCAGCTCAGCCCTGTGCAAGGGAAGGGAGGGCTGCTTTAGCGCCTCCCCTGACTTCTAATCTGAGCCACTGCAGGCATGTGTCTTCATTTCTGGGATGTCTGTCCAGTTACAAAACTGATTTAGCTTAGCCAGGTTAGACTAACCTATAAAGATTGAATCAATTCAGGCTCGGGCTTTTTGAATGTCTGCCCCTAGTCTAGATGGTAAAGGTTCAAATCCCCTTGGGCATACTAAAGAACTAAACCAGAGTCTCTGGTCCAGTGGTAGTAGGAGTGTCCTAATACACTGAACCTCTTGGGTAAAATGGGGTGACCACTACCATCCCTACCTCTTGGTTTTGTTAATACATTTCTTCATTTAATTTGTTTTCTTGCAAGTGTCTGAGCAGAAAGGTGTTAAACCAAAATAAATGGGCAAGGTGGGTGTGGGGGGAGAGGTGGAGGCTCTTGGAAGATCCAAAACTTTATAAATTTAATTTGAGCTGGATTAATTGTTTTCTTTGTTTGATTTGTCACTCACAAAAGGAAAATCAGTTTTTAGCAGTTCTTCTTAAAAATAGTGAAAAAGTCAAATAGGTTGTCATGAGTACAGGTTTCCCTCGCTTTATGTTGTACATGCACTCCTGGAAAAGGGCGCATAACTCAAATCTGCATGAAGGGAACCCACTGTACAATGTAACAAATAGGGATGTGTTCTAAGACTTCGACTGTACTGACCCCCAGACCCATTTCTACCACTTTTACAAGACAGTTTTGGTACTAGCCAACAGTAGACAGTACACGCAAGCACAGGGCATTATCATAATGGGAATGGCAACTACAGAAACACGTGTTGCAGATGAGTGAGGCGCACAAATCCACACAGGAGACTATATTGTGGTGTGTGTGTGTCCCCCACAATGCACCACACAAAGCAGCTGACTGCAGGCTTCCATCACACTGATCACATAAGAGTGAATTTACTTTGCATATAATGATTTTTTGGTATAAAAAGGGTCATTGCATAGGAGTGAGTTTGCACATACAGAACTCACATAAAGCGAGGGAAGCCTGTAGTTCACATTAATAGATATTCACAAACATAGAGCTGCTGCCAATTTGTTATTAAATCCATAAAGCAAATGAATATATTTTAAAATTTAGCTTGTTTTTATTATTTAATAATCAGACATTTTGTGCCAGAATGTGCATAAATGACTAGTTCTTAATGTTTTCATATTCTTGGGTGCAGACACAAGTTACATTTTTCATGCGATATGGCCCCGAAAGTGCTCTACAGTCATGTCCTAACACATGTGCATGGCTGCAGATAACTTTTTTAAGTGTCCGATTGCACAAAAAATAAACCCTCCCCAAATTGGGTAGTAAATGAAGGTGTTCTGCACAAGAGCACCTTAGGGAACTTCTATACAGTTCCCCATAAGGGTTATGTGCCATGCCCCTGTCCTGTCACAGGGAGGAGGCAGAGAATCTCTTCCCTGTGCAGCAAGGGAGTGGGAGGAGAGCACATTTGCTTTTGTGCCAACCCAGACAGCCAGTCATTACTCATTCCCCTGTGTGTGTGTGTGTGTGTGTGTGGAGGGGGAAAGTGGCGGGGTAGGGATAGTGCCCCTTCCTGCCAGTGCCATGGGGCACCAGGGACACTTTCTTGTTGGGGGGGTCCCTGCTGGGCAGGGGGAGAAGCTGGGCAGTGATTGAGGGTGGGGTGTCCCTGGTACCCCATGGCACTGACAGGAAGGGGGTACAGTCCCCAGGCTTTTCTCACGCTGCTCCCCCACATGGGGGAATGAATGCTAGTCAGTTCTTTCCAGCCAGCGAGCTCTTTTTGAGCAGGCAGGGTCGGGGAGAAGCTGGGCAGCTATCTGTCTGTCTGGCTTCCACAGCAGGCTACAGATTATAGGCTTGGCAGTACTACGCTTGCTAATACCACGGCCAAAAGGGACTTAGGGGCCATGATCGACCACAAGATGAACATGAGCCACCAATATGATACTGCAGCTGGTGAAGTGAACAAAACTCTGGCTTGCATCCATAAATACTTCTCAAGCAAATCTCAGGATGTCATCCTCCCGCTGTACTGGGCCTTGGTGAGGCTGCAGCTGGAGCATTGCATCCAATTATGGGCTACACAATTCAAGAAGGATGTGGAGAAGCTTGAGAGAGTCACGTGGATGATCAGAGGGCAGGAGAACAGGCCTTATGATGAGAGGCTGAGAGTCATGGGACTCTTCAGCCTGGAAAAGCGCAGGCTCAGGGGGGACCTGGTAGCAGCCTGTAAGTACAAAAGGGGTGTGCATCAGGATCTGGGGGAATGCCTGTTTACCAGAGCGCCCCAAGGGATGATAAGGTCCAACGGTCAGAAATTCCTCCAAGATTGTTTTAGGCTGGACATAAGGAAAAACTTCTTTACTATCCGAGCCCCCAACACCTGGAAAAGACTCCCTCCAGAGGTGGTGCAAGCATGCACTCTGGGCTCTTTGAAGAAACGTTTTGACGCTTATCTTGCTGGTGTCCTTTGACCCTAGCTGACTTTCTGCCCCTGGGGCAAGGGGCTGGACTTGATGATCTTCGGAGGTCCCTTTCAGCCCTAATGTCTATGAAATCTATGAACCCCCTGCCTCCTGGCCTCGGCCAGTGAATGGAGGAACCGAGCCCCCACCATCAAATGCCAAACATCTGTTAGTTTTGATGACACTATAACTTTAAGTACTTTATGTAAAATGCAAAAGTTATAGCATGATCAATAGGGATCTGAGTTTTCTATTTCCCATGGGAAAAAAACATGGGTTTTCCCTTTTACCTGATAAAAACATAGATTTTTCATTTTAACAGAGAAACATGTGGATTTTGGTCTTTTGCAAAGAGCTCTCTGCAGGCTGGCAGAGTTCCTGCCTGTAGGGGGAATGGAAGGAGGGTGGTCAGGCAGTATATCCCAGAATTACTTTTGCCTTTTTTCTTTTTTCCCCCCAACAGTGTCAACTTATTTAGTTTGTGGTCCACTATACCGCCTACATCCTTTTTGGCAGTAATTCTGACTAACCAGTTATCCCCTTATTCTGTATTTGTGGATTACATTTGTTCTTTCTTGGTGTGGTATATGCATTTGTCTTTGCTGAATTTCATTTTATTAATTTTGACAGTTTCTTAAGATCATTCTGATCTCTGTATGTGTAAAGAAACATACAAAGGCAGCAATAATAAGTAGCCTCATCACTCCATCAGCACTAAACCTTGATGTCATCTCTTCACATTAAGTGTGTGCATGTGTTCCCACATTAGTAAGTCCTAATGCTGATCTACTTGGCATACTCCTGGCTACCTCCCTGCGCCCATATCTGTTTTGTATGTAGTGTTTTCCACGTTTTAACTCTTGACACAGCTATTAGTGCTAACAAAAGACTGAAGGCCAGATCCTATTCCATTTATTGGGTGCCAGTTTGGTCTTAAGTGACTAATGTGATTCTATTCCACCCTATTCAATTACTTGAAAGTCCATTTTGCATCTACTTTTGTAGAACGCCATCACCTGACCCTTAAGATTGAGTCACAAAAAAGTAGTGAGGAAGAGGAGAATGAACCAGTTCTCAGTGACTTGAGCAGTGTGGAATAGAATGGTGCATGAAGTCCACTAGGTGTAATAGAATCTAGCCACTATTTGATAAGATGTTTTTAATCCAAAACATTTGAACAGAATGTGCTTGCCCTGAAATATTATCTTTCAGGTTAAACAGTGACTGAAGTTAGAAGGAAAAAGAAACAACTTCTGAACTGAATTTAATGGGAAAAGGACATTGTAGGCTGTCCTTTTGAGAGGTTCATTTGGAGGTTTCCAAATGATATGAAAAAACAGTGACTTAACCACACATGAAATTTGTGGGCACCTATGTGTGTGCTTGACTCTTGCTCCGATGTGTTCTAATTTGAGCGTGTCGGAGAAGACTCGATTAATTGGGTTTGCTGGAGCATTCTAATTGGAATGCTCCAGCAGCCTTGGTATTGCAAGTATTCAGCATCCCTCTGCTTCAGTATGGTGGTGGGTACACTTTAAAGCTTGGTCAATGAGCTTTAGTTAAAGTGCCCCCATGACCATTTTGAAGCGTGGGACACTGTGAACGTTTTAATAAGAGTGGCTCCTGAGAGCTGCTCTAATTTAAAGTGCCCCCTATCCCATGCAACATGTAAAGACTCCCTATGATTCTGGGAAGGAACTAACATCCTAATTTTGGAATAACCTAAATTTAGTTGTTTTTCTTCAGAATTTCCTTTGTAGACAATAGAGGATCCCTTCCATGCTGGTTTTAATCCCCTCGTCCTCCACCCCTACACAGAATTACTCGTGCACGAAGCAGAAAGATATGTAGTCACTGAACTGAAGCTGAAATGGTTAACACTAGCTGATGGTCTGCAGCTAACTTTAGGGCTCTCCTACATATGATTTCAATATATATTTCGAGGAAAGAAGAGAGTTGGTAGCAAGTAAGAGATTGTTATGTAGAAAAGTTGGAGGGTCCAGGTAGTTTCATATTTTGAGGATCCATGTTGGGGAATGTGTGGGAGTACTTGCTAAAATCTGTAATAACTAGAGGTGCACTGATACATCGGTCCGATGTCAGATTGGTACCGATATAAAGAAAATTGTCTATATTGGATATCAGCCCAATGGTACCAATAATTTGGCTAATAAATACCTGTGCTGTGCGCAGCTGCAGTACAGCATGGAGCAGAACCAGCAGCATGGAAGGGGAGGGGAGAGGGAAAGGGCGTGGGGGGGGGGGCAGATCAATGGCCCCCACAGTGAGGGAGGGGACAGAGGCAGCCCCCTCCCAGCACCACCAGAGCCCACTCTGAGCCCAGCCCCTGGCAAGAAAAGCCCTGCACAGCGCTGGCTCCAGCTCCACCCTGCAACTGCAGCCCCCCACGTGCCACACAGATCCGGGGGCATACTCCCTCTGCCCCTGCTCCTGCCCTCCTGGAGTGCAAGCACTGGGATGCCACATGATGGCAGCTGTATTGGATATCAGATTGGTATCAGCCAATATGCCTCCTTAAATATCAGCTATTGGTATCGGCCCCCAAAATCTCTATCTGTGCACCCCTAGTAATAACAGCTGCATCAGCACAGCAGTTCTGTTTTCTTTATAATTGCTAGATCTGACATTACTTATGCACAAAGGCAGGGCCATCTTTTTTAGGGTGGGGGTGAGGAGAGACCTGGTTCCCTTTTTCAAATCTGAAAAATGGAACTAGTTTAATTTTGTGAATCCTTGAGAGCGGAAACTGGAAATCAGCTCGATGCAAAACGTGCAAGTACATTAATGTGAGAGGCAAGGATTTTTTGAACATATTAATTTCACTTAAAGGGTCTTTGCATAGCTCTAGAAAAAAATAGAAGATGCTGCCAGATTTTCATATTGTCAATATATCTGAGGACTGAGATGACATCAGACCAGGGCAGTAACTTATAAACTGTGACTACCTACATCTCATGCTAGTAGGTTTAGTAGATATTAGGCGTGTGCGAAACAGGCCATATTTGATTTGGATTTGGATTTGGCCCAAATTGGGAACAGTGATTTGATTCGTTGTTTTGGATCACTGTCCCCAATTCGATTTGGCCAAAACTGAAGATTTGATGCAGATTCAGAGAATCGGCAATTCAGCCATAGACACAGCTTTAAATGTTTTTTCTACATACCTCGAGGTACCAGGCATGGGTCATGAATGCTGTGATGCTTGGGCGGATGGAGCATCCCACAGGAGTGCGGCCCCCTCCCCCCCACCCGTGTGCTTGGCAGTGAACCCAGAAGTGGACCAGAAGTATTTCTTGTCCACTTCTGTGTCTCCCAGGGAGTGTGAGGGGGGATCCCATGCCCCCCTTGGCTCAGCGATTGGCCAAGGAGTGACCCCAGGTGCTCCCCCAGACCCAGGAGGCACCAACTGCTGAGGTGGGAGGGCATGGGGGCTCCCTGGCAGACCTGTAAGTGGACTGTACCCCCATCGGACTTCAAATAGGTGGTCACGGGCAGCCTTCGAGCATTCTCCCGGCCCCATCCGACGCGTGTGTCCCTAGAACTTAGGCATCGGGTAACGCTCCACCCTGAGGGGAGCCCTGACAGTTGCCTGCCATGGGTAGACTCTGTGTTCCTGGAGTGGGGTTCCTCCTGGGGTTTCTCGCTACTCCTGGTATCCCTCACTGGAGGTGTTCTTGGGGCTCCACCTCCCCTACACCCCAACCAAGCACTAACCTTCCAGGCTGCTGGATGATGGGTCTTCGGCTTGCTCCCCAGCTTGGCTACTCCCAACAATCAGGGGGTGTACAATTATCTCCGCTTTTGCTCTCACCCGTCCTCTGAGGCTGTTGCCCAAACTGGCCTCAATCTTTCTCTGTGGCCCTGGACCCATGGAGGGTCTTTCTGGGTGGGGCACCCTCCATGTGCCCTCCAAGATAGGACAGGTCAAGAACAAAAAAAACAAAACAAAACCAACCCCCCCCCTCCCCCCAAAACTCATGGGTCTGCTGTCTTAGACAGTCTCTGGTCCCTCAACATAATCCCTCTCTTTCTTGGCTGTCCTGCCGGTCAATGTGGTGGGCCTCACCAGTGTGGGGTGAGCCTCTTTTAAGGGATCTCCATTTCACCCCTGCCGGGGCTGTTGGCTTCCCTGGAACGCTGGCTGGGGGGCACCTTTGCCCCTCCGCGTCCTAGTCACTTCTGCCGCCATTTCCCTGCCCCGGCTTTTAAATCCGCCGGGCAGCGGTTTTTTATGATGTCATCTGCCAGTGTCGCCACCAGCCAGCAATAAAAGTGGCTGATGAACCGCGCCAGTGGTTCTCCTCGGTGTGGCTCACTCTTCCCTGCGGGAGGTAAGTGTTTCTTCTTTTCAGGGCTCCTTTCCCTGGGACAGACTGAAAGTGCCTCTGGTCTACTTCCGGGTCTGCTGCCAAGCGTGCTGGGAACCTCCCCCCCCCAGTGCTCCTGTGGGATGCTCCATCTGTCCCAGCATTTTGGCATTCATGAGGCGCTTGGTACCTTGAGGTATGTAGCAAAAACATTTTAAGCTGTGTCTATGTCCGAATCTCTGAATCTTTCCGAATATCTCCGAATCAATTCGCAGGGTTCTGATTTGATTTGGAGAGATTAAAGGGTTTCCTGATTCAATTCAGATTCAGAGATTTGGCCACCAAATCTCCGCCGAATTGAATCAGGGACCGAAGCTTTGCATAGCCCTAGTAGATATACTGAAGAGTTATACTGGTGTTTAAGGTAGCCTTTAGAAGCTAGTGAAAGTTTTATCTTCAACCAGTTCTTTCGGTCACCAGCCAGCATACTAAAATACACACTGCATTAGACTTGGAGTCATAGCTGGATATTTGTTAGCAGCACAAGAGAGCCTGAGACAGAGCGTATCCTTATTTGGTGTTTTGATCCAAATTAAAGTGAATGTAAGTTGAACAGTTTGTAGACACGGTATAAAATCTGAGACCTTTATGTAAAGTAGGGAAATTTGAACTAAATATAGAAGAGGTAAGAGGTTATTTTGGAGTGCAGAATATTCCTTCAAATCTTGAACTGGATCCTGAATTTATAAATTTGCTCAGTTAATTCTTTCTACAACTATGCTTTATGAAAATTTGTATGGTTGCCTTGACTAACTTCTGGGAAGGTGCTTTCTAACTCATCTACAAAAAATAGGACCAGTATTTTTCAATTAATTTATTAGGGTATGGGTTTGTTCACAGTTCGTTCTTTTTTTCTTTCAAGCATTTATAATCCTGAGATAAAGTAGTGGGAAGATTCTCTGTATTTACTTTCTCAAAAAGCTGCCTTAAATAGGGTTACCATACATCTGGGCTTTCCTGGACATGTCTTCTTTTTAGGTCCTCCCATCTCTGTCCAGGTGGTTTTTTTTTTTTTTTTTTTTTTTTTTTTTTTAAATGTCAACAAATGTCTGGGGTTTTGCTCTGCTCAGCATCAAAGTTCTCCCTAGCACTTTCTGGCTTGCCCTAGCAAGGAGCTGTTTGGGGCTTGGGGGAGTGCGGGGAGGGCAATTGGAGGCAGGGGCATCACGTGAGTCTGCATGTGAACATTCACATGGCTTGCATGCAGCCAGGCAGGGGGTGGGACAACCCCGGCAGCTGAATTCAGGTAAGTGTATGGGGTCAGGGGTCAGAGGGCTTGTGGACTCTCCGGGGGGCTGTATGCATGTGTGGATGTGAAGTTGTCCATGCACTGGTGCTGCAGCAGGGCAGGGGAGACGCCTGTTCCTCCACTGGGGGAAGGGAGGTGCGGGGCCCTTTAGGGGAAGCAGAGAGTTGCATGGCCAGGCCAGTGCCTGTGCTCTCAGGGCAGCTGGAACATTCTGCAGGGCTGGGGGGAGCAGGGGGTGAGGGGTCAGGAGTGAGGGGCACTGGCATGGCTGGGAGAGCTGTGGCTTGGGAGTGAGGGGCACCGGGGGGGTGGGGATGAGGACTGTGGGTTGGGAGCACGGGGCACAGGCAGTGCTAGGGGGCTGTGGGTCGGGAGTGAAGGGTATTAGCAGGGCTGGGTGGGGGCTGTGGCTTGGGAGTGAGGGGCAGGGCATGGGCATATCACTGCCCCACTCCCCAATAATATTACACATCCCCACAGCCTGACAGGTGACCTCTTTTTTTTTTTTTGAAACTGGAAATATGGTAACCCTACCTTAAATAAATATATTTAATATATTTCTAATTTGGTCTTGCCTTTTTTCTTTTCTTTTTTTTATTTCTTGTTAAGAGACCAAACTGAAACAGTTCATCCAGTGGCACATGCTAGTTTTTCTTCTGTTTTGCTCCTTCCTGATGCTGATCCTTAGTGATGCTAATAAGGGTGATTGGGAAATAATGCCCAGGCCTTGCATGGTTAGGTGCAAGTCAGAAGCATCTGAGATTGACTAATCAAAGTGTGTGCTGTTTGCTAAGTACGTGGTTTGCATGTGTCCAGCAAAGTCTGTGATGACTGGAGTTTGATTATCCTAGTTTTGTTTCTGGATGGACAGCTTCCTAAAGCATTAGGTAATAGAAGTTTGGCAATATTTTTGTTTTTTTGCTCTGTTCTTTTTTTTTTTTATGAGTATTTTACAATAGCATCTGTAGCATAATACTCCCCTTCCCAACAGACAGTAGTACATTTTGTTCTATTTACATCTTAAAATGTACTTGATTATTAACAACTAAAAGATGACGTTATTTGAGATTGGAGAGGGAAAGTACCTTTTTAAATTGTGTACATGTAGATTAAATTGAATTTTACATATTAATTTGTCAATACAGCGTGTACCACTCATTAACAGCCTTTTTATAGTTTTGGTGTACATAACCCAATAATGTTTTGGGAGTTGCTAGTTGTATATTCCCCACATTGGTGTCTCTCTCCTTTTGAGGAAAAGGATAGAAAGGATTTACCATTTATATTAAAAGATGTATGAGTCAAAACTCTTCTATTATTGTGATGGTTCTCTGTCTTAAAAGAAGAAAGAAACAAAGATAAAATGGTCTCACATCAAAGATGGCAGAATAGTTTACATATATAAGTTCTGACACTTCAAGGTATCAATGGATTCTGTGATTTTGTGATTTCTATCTGGAAGAAGACATGCCCTGTTAGAGTTGGACAAAAGGGAATTTTTCCAGTTCAAAATGCTTGTTTCAACACCTTCAAAACTGAATGTTTTTTCAGTAGTCCGAGATTTAGGAAGGGGTGAAATTTATTAATAGCTTCTCCCTTCCCACACTTGTTTAGCATATATAATCTCTCTTGTAATACAGTCTTTGCAGGCACGACTGATTAGCACCTTCACTTGGGTATAGCATCCTATTGGTAGACCTTGCCTTTCTGTGATGATCTGCTCATGCTGGAGCAGGAAGCCAAATTCCAAATTTTGTTGGGCTGTTGTTTGTGGATTTTCAAACGAGTTTAAGAATAAAACAAGGATAACAAAATCTTCATCTGGCACGCATTTGGCATGCATCCTGATTTTGTGTTATTGATGATGATGTTTTTCTTTTAAAATAGTGTGAGATAATGCAGTTGTAGCAGTATCTGGAATTTTCTGTATATGCTGTCATAGTCGTAGAGCAGCCCCTTCCCCTTGCTTTCCCTGCCCAAAGTAAGGGCTCATGCTTTTTACACTCTTGTGGTGAAATGTTTTCTCATTCTTAGGCTTGGTCTGGGTTTACAGTACCTTTTATATCACCTGTACTTATTATGCAGGGTTTGACTTTTGTGGAGCTTTCTTTTTTGCATCTGTGATCTGACAGCAATCTTAAGTCTAAGTATTATTTAATCTTGGCAGTAGGAATGAAGCATTTAGAGAGAGATTTTTACAATGACAAAAGGTCATCATACCTGCGTATCTTATGCAAAGGCTTACCATTCATTGATAGCCTTCTTTCTTCAGATGCAGTAGTGGGTCCTTTGGTGGAGTAACCCTTGTAGAGAGAAAGAGAAAGCATTTGTTTGCCCTCTTACAGAAAAGTCACACTACTATCAAATTAAAGCGTCATAAATTGAAAATAAAACTAAAACTACAGTGGAATTTTAAAAATGAGTAAATTTGAGGGAAATATGCATGTTATCTTTGAGATCTTTTTAAATTGGGGCTTTTTGAAATATTGTGTCTTTGCTTGTCATGTGGTTCACAGAGAAGTTGTATCACAAATTCAAGTTTCCTTGTAGTTTATATGGATGAGCCAAGGACTAGTAAATCTTAAATGGAGAACAAAAACAGGAAAACCAAGGCCTAAAATGTATAAATATTTAATAAACATTGAACAAAGTTTAAAGAATAGTGGTGAACTTAATGAAAATTCATAAACAACATTGCTTTTATAGGCATGAAACATTTGCAAACAAGAATGTGGAAAATACTAAATAATGTATTCTTATTCTATTGCATATTGGTTTTAAGCAAACCTATAAGTAATTTTTCTTTTCTAAATTACTGGTAAGACTGACGTCATCAATTAAAATAGAAGACTTTGACTGTATCTGAGAATGAACCTCAGTAATCTTGTCTACTCCCTGAAAGAATTGGGCAGGGGAAAAGATAGAAGAACAACCTTTGCCCTTTTCAGTACCCTCAGATGAGCTCCATCCCAGGGTACTGAAGGCACTAGCTGACATCATTGCACAGCCACTGGCAGGAATATTTGAACACTCGTGGTGCACGGGCCAGGTCCCAGAGGACTGGAAAAGGGCCAATGTGGTCCCTATTTTCAAGAAGGGGAGGAAGGAGGACCCGGGCAACTATAGGCCAGTCAGTCTCACCTCCATCCTAGGCAAAGTCTTCGAAAAAATGATCAAGGCTCACATTTGCGAGAGCCCGGCAGGACAAATTATGCTGAGGGGAGACCAGCACGGGTTCATAGCAGGTAGATCATGCCTGACTAAACTAGTCTTTTTTTATGACCAGGTTACAAAACGCCTGGACGCTGGAGTAGGGGTTGATGTCATTTACTTAGACTTCAGGAAGGCCTTCAATATGGTATCCCACACCATACTGGTAAACAATTTAAGAGGCTGTGACTTAGATGACTACACAGTCCAGTGGGTGGCGAATCAGCTAGAGGGTCGCACCCAGAGAGTCGTAGTGGATGGGTCGGTATCGACCTGGAAGGGTGTGGGCAGTGGGGTCCCGCAGGGCTCGGTCCTTGGACCTATACTCTTCAATATCTTCATCAGCGACTTGGACGAGGGAGTGAAGTGTACTCTGTCCAAGTTTGCGGATGACACAAAACTGTGGGGAGAAGTGGACACGCCGGAGGGCAGGGAACAGCTGCAAGCAGACCTGGACAGGTTTGACATATGGGCACAAAACAACAGAATGCAGTTCAACAAGGAGAAATGCAAAATGCTGCACCTAGGGAGGAAAAATGTCCAGCATACCTA
>NW_005842738.1:428398-440996 GCF_000455745.1 Alligator sinensis
ATAAGTTCATCACGGGGGCACAGAAGGGAATTGGTGAGGTTTTATTCACCAAGGCGCCCCCGGGGGTTACAAGAAATAATGGCCATAAGCTAGCAGAGAGCAGATTTAGACTAGACATTAGGAAGAACTTCTTCACAGAGAGTGGCCAAGGTCTGGAACGGGCTCCCAAGGGAGGTGGTGCTCTCCCCTACCCTGGGGGTCTTCAAGAGGAGGTTAGATAAGCATCTAGCTGGGGTCATCTGAACCCAGCACACTTTCCTGCCTATGCAGGGGGTCAGACTCGATGATCTATTGAGGTCCCTTCCGACCCTAGCATCTATGAACCTATCTGTAGACAGAAAAACAGTTAGGTACATATAAAACTGTAAGAAAGCTCTTCTCCTCTTTAATAACACAATATCACTTGTTTATCCTTTTAAACAAAGGTACTTGGTTTAAAGTTCAAAATGTAAATGCTTTATGATTTAGACATGGACTTTTCTAATTGGATGGGAGGAAACTAATGAAAGTAAAGCTAAAACTTTAGCATTTCAATTTTGTACTTATCCACATTGGAGTGTCTTCAGATTTTATAGATTTCATAGACATTAGGGCTGGAAGGGACCTCGTAAGATCATTGCGTCTAGCCCCCTGCCCAAGGGGCAGGATGTCAACTACAGTCAAAGGATCCCAGCAAGATAAATGTCCAAGTGTTTCTTGAAAGTGTCCAGTGTAGGTGCTTGCACCACCTCTGGGGGGAGTCTGTTTCAGGCTTTGGGGCTCGGACAGTAAAGAAGTTTTTCCTTATGCAGCCTAAAATGGTCTTGTTCTGGTTCTGTCACTGGACTTTTGTGTAGTTGTTAACAATTTTAGCTGCTGTTACTGGTCAATCCTGCTTTTTAAGATTTACTTGCACAATGACAGTGATACTTTCTAGTAGCACAGTACCCTCTAAATTTAGGGCACTGGTTCAGTACTGACTGGAGACAGGTTTAGGGTTACCATATTTCCAGTTTCAAAAAAGAGGACACCTGGGGAGTAACGGGTGGGGCGACTTGGTATGTCTGTGCCCTGCCCCTCACTCCCAAGCCACAGCCCCCCAGCCCTGCTGCTTGTCCCACACCTGATCTACAGTACCCTGCCCCTCAGACCATGCTGGTGTCCCTCACTCCTGACCTGCAGGCCCCTAGCTTTGTCTGTGCCCTGTGTTCCTTTCCCCCAGCCCTGCTGACCACACAGCTCCCTGCTGCCCCTGAAGAACCCCCTCCACTCCCTTCCCCTGCTAAGGGGCAGGCACCTCGCCTTCTGGAAGGGCAGGCACCTCTCTGCCCTGGTGCTGCTCTGGTGCCGGCAGGTAGGCAACCCCCCCCCCCGCCCCCCCTCCCCAAACCCTGGCCTTAACTGCCTGTAGCTGCCAGGGCTTGTAAGCAGATGCACATGATACCCCTCCCCTGCTCCCCCATCCCCAAGCAGTTCTTTGTTGGGGTAATCCAGGAAGTGCTGGGAAAACAAAGACAGAGCAGAATCCCAGACATTTGCTGATATTTTAAAAAACCACCCAGAAGGAGATGGGAGGACCCAAAAAAAGGACATGTCCAGGAAAACCTGGATTATGGTAACCCTAGACAGGTTAGTACTGTTAATCTCTGTCAGTCTCTGTAAGCACTGATCAAGGCATTTAGCTTTTGAAATTGGATGAAATGGGAAGCTCAGATGGCATGACTGCGTTGCTGTGTGTACTGACTGTATCTGATTGTGGGTAACTGCAGTATGAACAAGGAGGTGGGTCTTGCATAAGTAGAAAGGCTCTGGTTGCCAGATCACAGCAGCACAGGGCAACAGGCCAGGAAACAGGTGAGTTAGAGTGGGAGTTCAAGTGGGGAGTTCACTGGGGAGTTTGTCAAGACACTTTCTTCCCCCTTCCTTTACTATAAGTTTGCTGAGTAGAAACAGGTGAAGAAGGAAGAGGATTTTTTTTTCTATGGCATAACAGCAAAAGAAGGTGCTAGAGGGAAAAGCAACAGGATGACCACAAAATGTTTCAATGCCAATGTCCCTACCAATGTAAGCTCTTCCTTTGCTGTACTTGTGCATGCTATGTCCAGGCATGGCCACTGACCACACCAAGACTTCCACCCAGGCTCTGGTCTGGCTTTACAGAGACTGTGGCCTGCATGTCCATGCCAGGAACAGCCAGGTGGGAGAGTGCTTGTGATGAGAGCTGCCTTCTGGTGGAAATTGAGGGAATTGGGTAAGAGGAGGAGGTGGATAGGCCTAGAAACATCAATGAGTGCGAGGCCTTCATTGACTAGATGTACACGGAGACCTCCAGCATCATGAAAGAGGGACAGCCAGAGAAGGCATTGGAAGAGAAAGATGACAAAGGTAGTTCAGAATGTGGAAGATGGCAGCACTCCTCCTCCAGATCTATAGCTGTCCATTTGGAGAACAGGTATGAAGCCCTGGAGTGTGCTGGGAATAACTTTTTGATATAGATTGTAGAGAGGCCAATTGGCGGGGTGAGGGGGAAGGAATCTTCTCAACTTTCTACTTGCACACAGGGAGGAATTGGTTGAGAATGTGAAGATGAAAGGTAATTTGGGTGACTGGAAGCATCTACACAAGACATTTACTGCGCAGTTTACTAATTAACTGCACAGTAAACATTGCGCATCTACATGTGGGCCCCTATTAGGCTGGAATAAATTAATTTAAATTTACTTTGCAGCAGGATAGTACTTATAAATACAAGTCCTATCCTGCTGTGGAGTAAAATACTTTGCAGTAGCACATGTGTACACACTGCCCTACCTGGTTGGGGCATGAGGGTGCTTTAGTGCAGGGGCTGCCTGCTGCCTAACCCTGCATTGAAGCACCCTTGTGCTTCAGCCACCCCCTCCACAGCACTTTGAGCTGGGGGGAGCAGTCCAGGCTTTCAGCCTGCCAGCTGGGGCTACTCCAACCCAGCTCAATGTGCTGTGCATGAATAAACTCTGGAACTTATTGCTTCTGGGCACATATTCAAATGGCACATCCAGGAGCAATAAACTCTGGAGCAATAAGCTCTGAAGTTTATTTATGTGCATTAATTGCACATATAAACAGACCTGTGGCAGGATGCTTAGGGTGCCTGCCACTTTAAGAGGTCAGGCAGCCTGTGAAACAGCCTGCAGGTAGGGCCAGGGCTAATTATGGAGTCACCTAACTCAATAAGCCTTCAGGTGAGGCTAGGCTTGATGGTTGAGTCATCTGACCCAGAAGGAGGGCTGGGTTTGGACAGGATATAAGCCCAGGTCTTGAGCAGAGCTGACAGTAACATCTTGGTAGCTGCTGAGAGAATATTCCCTGAGCAGGATGGCTGCAGCTCTAAAAGGGCAGCATGGAAAATAACATCTAGAGCAGTCTGGAGGTTTGGGAAGGAACTATGGGGGTGGAGGAGGTTTCTGGGGACCCAGTGTGGGGTTCAGGGTCCCAGGAAAGGGCATACATCAGGGCCTGAGGGAACATCTGTTCACCAAGGCCTCCCAAGGGAGGACAAGAAATAATGGGCACAAGCTAATTGAGGATTGCTTCAGGCTAGATATAAGGAAAAACTTCTTTACAAGTAGAGTATCAAAGGATTAGAATAGGCTTCCGTGAGAGGTGGTACAGTTACCCACTCTGACAATCTTCAAAAAGTGTCTTGACTCCCATCTTGCTGGGATCATCTGAACCAGCAGTCTTTCCTGCCCAAGTGCAGGGGGGCTGGACCCATAACAGCTAACTAGTGATCCAAATCCAATGAT
Organism: Alligator sinensis; assembly: GCF_000455745.1. Classification (NCBI taxonomy): domain Eukaryota; kingdom Metazoa; phylum Chordata; order Crocodylia; family Alligatoridae; genus Alligator; species Alligator sinensis. The sequence continues at coordinate 432,163 of NW_005842738.1, forward strand.
CTGCAAAGTCCCTAAGAAAGGGGCCGAGTGTGAGACCTATGGAGGAGTCTGAGAGGTCTGACAGCCAGAGGACTGATCCATGGAATCTCACTGGTCTAGTATTTCTGGTCCACTTCCAGGGCCACCAGGGAGCACATGATGGGGGGGGCCCGAGCCACACTGACTCGACGATTGGCTGCAGGGGGACCCCAGGTGCCCTCCTTCCCCTCCCCAGCCCCAGGAGGCACCAGTCGCTGAGCTGGAGAGGGGCGGGGGGGTCCCCTGGCACGCTCCCCGTTGGACCCAGAAGTGGACCAGAAGTGCTTCTGGTCCACTTCCAGGTCCGCTGCTGAGCATGCTGGGAAGCCCCCCGCACTCCTGTGGGACACTCCATGCACCTCAGCATTGCAGCATTCACTAGCTGCCTGCTACCTAGAGGTATGTAGAAACAACTTTTAAAGCTGTGTCTATGTCCGAATCGCCAAATTTTTCTGAATCTCTCCAAATCCATTCAGAGGGTTCCGATTTGATTCAGAGAGATTAAAGGGTCCTCTGATTCAATTTGGATTAGGAGATTTGGCCACTGAATTGGGCTGAATCTCCGCTGAATCGAATCAGGCTGAAGCTTCGCACAGCCCCACTGGATACATAACTAATTGGATCACTGTGCTCAGTGAATAGCCATCCATGCTTCAGGTTAGTTGAGACATCAAGTGACGTTCCTTATGGGTCTGCCCTGGTTCTAGTGTTTAAGGGCATTTATACACATACTTTTTTGTCCCGCGATGCGCTGGAGATCTGCCACTTCGGAGGAAACTTGATTATAGATTGATTCATAGATTGCAAGGCTGGAAGGGACCTTGGAAGATCATTGGATCCAGCCCACTGCACCAGGCAGGAAAGACAACTGGGGTCAGGTGACCCTAGCAAGGTGACCATCCAGCCTCTTGAAGATTTCCAAGGTAGGAGGTTGCACCATGTCTGGAGGAAGTTTATTCCACAGTCTGGACACCCTGACTGTAAAGAAGTTTTTCCTAATGTTGAGCTTGAAAACAGTCTTCCAGGAGTTTTTATGGCCATTACTTCTGGTTTTCCCCAAGGGTACCCAGGTGAAAAGTTGTTCACCGAGCCCTTAATGTACACCCCTGATGTAGCGGTAAGCCACTATCAAGTCCCCTCTCAGCCTTCTCTTTTTCAGGCTGAAGAGTCCCAGGTCCCTCAGCCTTTCCTCATATGGCTTGCCATGTAAGTCTCTGATCATATGGGGAGAACATCTGTCCAAGCTTGTTTGGACACTTTCTTTAAGAAAGCAGACAAGACTCCTGAGAAGACTCCAACCAAGAGTCCTTCAAAAAGTCCAGCAAAGTCACTTCAAAGAAGTCTTTCCAAATCAACATGATTGCTATTTATGATATAAATACATTAATGTAGCTATATTACTCATCTGTAATTGATCAAGTACAAAATTCTGGGGTATTTTTGGTGAAAATAGGGTATCAGACCTTGTTTCAGGAACCAGTCCCCCATTTATAACATTCTTTCGTATGAGAAAATTGGTTCCGAGTTATAACGTTTCGTGTTAAGACGCCGTTTTCAGGAACCAATTGTGTCGTAAGTCTGAGGCCTGCCTGTACTCCAGCTGCAGTCTCACCAATGCTGAATAAAGTGGAAGAATCACTTCCCTAGTTTTGCTGGAGATGCATTGATTGATGCTTGCCAGGGTATTATTTACCCTGTTGGCTACAGCGTCGCACTGCCAGCTCACGTTCATGCTGTGGCCTATTATTACCCTCAGGACCTTTTCATTCGTGGTACTGGTCAGTTTGGTGTTGCCAAGCCTGTAGGTATGTAGGAGGTTTTTTGTCCCCAGCTGGAATACTTTACATTTCTTGGCATTGAACTTTATTCGATTCTGATCCACCCTATTTGCTAGCCTGTCTAGGTCCACCTGTATCTGCAGCTTATCTTCAAGATTAATCAGGTTTGCTCCACACGCAAGCTGAGGAGAACTGCACTACGCCACATGCAGTTGTATAAGTGGCAAAATGCACATCAGCGTGCCAAAAATGGTGGCGGTGCACTTTTGAACTAAAGCACCTCCAATGTGTTTTTGTTCAAAAGCATGCTGCTGCCATTTTCTCAATGCTGATGTGCATTTCACTTCTTATGAAAGTGTAAGAGTCACCGTGCTGGGTGCTTTTCAAAGCACCTGGTGCTGTGGCACTTATATATATAAAAATGCCCTAATATTTTAATGATTTAGAAAATGGGATTGAGTGTATGCCTAGCAAATTGGGGGGCGAGTGAGGGGCACCAGCAGGGCTGGTGGGTGAGGGGGGGTGCTGCAGGGGGCTTTTAATTTTAATAACGGATTTTGGGATTTTTATCATAGAATTTGTGATTTTTTTTTTTTTTTTTGTTAATCAGTGAAAACCAGGATCCCTGAATAATGTAGCTGTGAGGGTCTAGGAATTATGTGAGAGGCAAGGTTTTTTAGGCTGATATCTCTTGTTAGACCAGCTGTATAGTTGGGTGAGGTAGACAAGCATTTGAATGCAAGACCCTCTCATTCTGGTCTCTTGCATTTAAAAGCATATCTTACTCTCTCCCAGCTATGAAGTTGGTCCAATAAATGATATCACCATAAAAATTCCTTGCTTCTCATAAAAGCAGGGTAGATAAAAAATTTCCTGGGATGGTTTAGTTTGGTGCAGTCTTGGCTTGAGCAGAGTGATGGACTAGGTGACCTTATGAGGTCCCTTCCAGCCCTTCTTTCCTATGAGCCTATAAAGCTTTTCAATGTTTTTATCCTGGAGGGACAAGGGCACGAAGAAAGAAATGTGGATACTGATGTATGTTGCTGTCATACTGATTTCTGTTGCTGTCATATTGCAAGAAAATTTCTGTTTGGGTCAGCCTTGTCTGGTTTAGTCATGCTCTGGTGAGAAACACAATTAAAAATATATGGTTAATTAGGCGCGTTTGTTTTTCCTTGTAACTTTCAAGCTGTTAAGATTTACTTTATTAAACAGGTTTTCCAGCTGTACCTATTCACTTGCTGGACATATACCTAGCCCTATTCACAAGTGATTATAGTAGGTAGAAATTATGTATTTATTTATATCTTTATTTATTTATTTATTTTTTTTATAGCTTTGTTTGTCATATAGTTTCCTCTGCTAGCTGGAAAAGGGCATAAACCTGTTCAGATGGTTGGAGCTAGGGTGGGTTATAAAGTTAGGTAGGTTAATTGAAATTGACAGCAGCATAACTTCTTTCTTGGAGGCTGACGCACATAGCTTCAGATAATGTAGGAATTCTGCCTTCCCCTGTAGTCAGCAGTCAGCCTGAGGAATTTATGTGCTGTTGTTTGGTTGACGCAGGCAGCAGGAAGAGAGATCTTTTAGGAATCATCTCATTTCCATATAAATGAAGAAAGATGAAAAGACAAAGTGTCTATAGTTTTCTAGTCTGCTTGACTTTAAATTTCACTTGTTGAGTAAATAGCTTGTAAAGGGAAATGCAAATTAATAGCTTGTCTCTTCCTAAAATGATTGCCCCATTTTGTGCCTCAAGAAGTGATAAAGAAGCTGTAGTGTTATTACCTTTGAATGTTAGACTAACTATTATATATTAGGCTTCTTAATAATTTTCATGTATAAAATACAAGTGAAAAATTACAGCAGTGTGTGTGTCTGGGACTTAGGTTTAAAATCTTTAAGCAGATTTATAGTGGAAATTATTTACTACTTTTTCCTAGTGAAATGACTTTTCTTCATTTAAAAAAAAAAAGATTTATTTGTATTCAGTGTTACTTTTAAAGAAATTTTTTTTTTTTTTTTAAAACAAAACTACAGGTATATATATCTGAGATCAGGACAGTAAGATCAGTTGTGATCCCATATGAATTTGTAAGTGGGGGGTGGTACTTTTTGTGACTCTGGACTATGTGAGTAAAATCTTCAAAGTGCCTAACTTAAATTACGGGTTCCTCTCTGGATTAGATTACCTGCCTGCTCTACATTTGGTTTGCAGATGATGCAAGCCATTCAGTGTTCTTATCTACAGCACTTGGCCCTTTACTTTAAGCTCATGCTTTTAATTCTGGAAATCCTAGGTTTTAATCAAAGGGAAAAACAGAACACTTTCTACATGGAGCACTTAATTTACCCTCTATGATTCTCTCTTAGAATCATAGAAAATTAGGATTGGAGTCACCTCCAGAGGTTATCAAGTCCAATGCCCTGATAAGGACAAGATCATTCTTGATTAAACCATCCAAATCAAGTATCTGTCTATGCTGCTCTTAAAAACTTGCAGGGATGGAGATTCTATCACCTTTCAATTTAGCCCATTCCAATGCTTAGCCATTGGCATAGTGAGAAAGTTCTTCTGAATATCCAACCTAAATTTCCCATGCTGAATTTAAGACCATTGCTCCTCCTGTCCACAGGGCCACAAACAATAGTTTATCACCATTCCGTTTATAATCATCCTTCAGGTTACAACCTTCTGTTCTTCAGACTAAATAGTTATAATTTTTTCTGCTTTTCCTTGTAAATCATATTCTTCAGACCTCTAATATTTTTGACATTTTCTGCTGGATTCTTTCTAATTTGTCCACCTCTTTCTTGAAGTGCAGAGCCTAAAACTGGACACAGGACTCTAGGTGAGGCCTCACTGGTGCTGATTAGAGAAGGAAAATTACTTTCTTTGATTTGCAAGTCACACTTAGCCCAATCTGCTATTGGCCTTTTTTTCTGCAACCAGAGCAAAACGTTGGCTCATTTATTTTATGGTCCCCTTGTCTTTTTCTGTATTACTGAAGCCAGTCATTCCCCAGTCTGTATTTAAGCACTTGATTTGTCTGCCTTCCAGTTCTCTTGTTTTCATTGAATTTAATTTGATTAATTTTGAACCAATTCTCCAGTTTATCAAAGTCATTCTGAATCTTAATCCTGCCCCTCAAAGCGGCAGGAAGGAAATCTTAAAATGTTGAGACACGACATTGACAAAATATTGCATTTGTCTTGGATTTGCAACAGGGGCAACAAGGGAGGTGTTCTCATACATCCTGACTAGTTACCTTAAGTGCCTGTACACAAATGCACAGAGCTTGGAAAATGAGCAGGAAGAATTGGAAGTTCTTGCACAGTCACAGAACTATGATGTGATTGGAATAACAGAGACTTAGTGGGAAGCTCACATGACTGGAGCACTGTCATGGATGGGTACAAACTGTTCAGGAAGGACAGGCAAGGGAGAAGAGGAGGAGGAGTTGCACTTTATGTAAAAGAGCCATATGATTGCTCCGCGCTCTAGTATGAAACTGGAGATAGGCCTGTTGAGAGTCTCTGGATTAAGGTTAGAGGGGAGAGCAGCAAGGGTGATGCTGTAGTGGGTGTCTGCTATAGACCTCCAGACTAGGAAGAAGTTGTGGATGAGGCTTTCTTCAAATAGCTAGTGGAAGTTTCCTGATCCCAGGCCCTGGTTCTCATGGGGGACTTCAATCACCCTGGCATCTGCTGGGAGGGCAATACAGCAGTGTAATCCAGGAAGTTTATGGAGAGTGGGGACAACTTCCTGGTGCAAGTGCTGGAGTGGCCAACTAGGGGCCATGCTTTTCTTGCCTGCTGCTTACAAATGGGGATGAATTGGTGGGGAATGTAGTAGTGCAGGGGTTGTCAACTGGGGGTATGCGTGCCCCTGGAGGTACTTGGGAAGGCCCCAGGGGGTATGCAGCAGTGGCACAGAAGGCTGGCCCTCCTCACCCTAGTTATATTTCTGCAGCATTCAATGCCATTTACACCCTGGCCTCAGCCTGAAGTCCACGCCACACCAGGTGCTCCACTCCACTCCGGCCCAGCCTGGCCCGCTGATGGGGTTGGGGATGGAAAATGGCTTGGGCCCCCATATCTGGATTGGGCGCTCTACGCTCAAAGTCACCCTGGCTCATGGAAGGGAACAAAGGAGTCCAGGGGCGTTGGCCCTGCGGGCGAGAGGGAACCGGGCATCTGGGGCCCCAGCTAGAAGGCATAATTATCAGTAAATATTATTGGCTACAACAGCCCAAAAAAACCAATAGACAATGTCATCTCCCTTTTATTGGTGCTGATCTGATAGGCAACTGATATATTGGTACACCTCTGAAGAGAAGTGGACTCTGTTGGAAACCCAGAAAGGAACAAACATGCATTTCTGTCAGATCAGGTGCAGAGATGGAACCAGTTTGAAGATGGCTATAGAAGGAATTGTGGTAGGTGATCATCATTTTAAGATGACCATCAAGGAAATGAAAACACGGAGCATGGCAGATCTCTGGGAGATCCTCTGCTGAACATTTTGAACTTATGGATGAAGAGATGTACTGTGGTGATGTCACATTCAAACACAAATAAATGCTTTTTTTCATATTTAATGCATGTTTCCTTACTTCTGGATATTATATATAACAGTGGTTTTCAACCGTTTTTCATTTGCAGACCCCTAAAACAAATTTGAATGGAGGTGTGGACCCCTTTGGAAATTTTAAATGGAGGTGCAGGCCCTTTTGTATTGGAAGCATGGGTATTCATGTACTTTTGACTAATCTTTCATGGACTCCTTAGATATAGTTTGTGGCCAGCCTCCATCACATCTGTGGGAACTGTGGCAATGTGCAGTCAATGCAAGAATCCCAGGGCCTGAAGGATAATGTGCAAGACAGACCTCCCTGGGTTGAGTTTAACGTTCTGGCCCCTACACCCTGGACTGTGTGTCAATATTGCATTAGGAAGTCAGTGATTTTAAGAATAAAAATAAGCTTGGTATTGGGGACTGAGAACCTAGACTCCCTCCTCTCCACAGAACATTTAGACTCACAAAGTCCAGTTTCTCTAGCTAGTTGTCCTTCTAGTCCTGTTGGCTTTATGTGAGACATAGGAAACTAAGTGAATGATTTAGATCTGGCTGAAAACAATATGTTGAGCAGAGGAAATGCTGCCTGGTCACTTGGTGCTACTGGTACTAAATCTTTTCTCAAACAGTCATACAGCCCAGTCTTAAAGTGAGAGAATTTTATGACTACACCCAGGAAAATAGATTGTGAGGCACTGAGGGAGTGCACTGAAAAAGAGCAGGAGTGGTTATGCCTATAGCCTGGTGATTGTAACAGCCCTTGTGGCCTTTTGGAGGCAGAATAGCACAACGCATAAATTGCCTCCAGTCTCTCACATACTCTGTTTTATTAAAATAACCTTGCCATCCGATAAATGACAAGATTGTGTTCTTTCATGTTGCTCTGGCAATACTTTCCTGGCCCAGTGCACTTACTGGTTTATTGATCCTTAGCCTTGTAGAAAGGTCTTCTGACTAATATCCCTGGAAACTGATGTCCTTTATCCACAGAACAGGTATAATATTATTTGTGGCTGTGAAATTTTTGCCCTGTTGCCAACTGTGAATGGTATAAAAGCGATTCCTTCTTAATGCTTTTTCAATCCAGCTGAAGTCCAGCAAAGTGACCTTTTTTGCTACTCACTTTCTTATACACATTCTAGCATGGAGAATTAATATAAATGAAACTTGCTTTGTAAATCTTCCCCACACTTGGCTTTTCCATTGCATACCATTATTTGTGTCTATTTAGGATATAAGCTCTCAAGGGCAGGAACTATCTTCCTGTGTGTACAGTGCTGAATACTATGTTAGTACTAAAGGCTGATGAATAGAAGTGCATAAAAATTTGCCTACTAGGAATGCAATTGAGACATGCCAATTACTTTTAAATCACAAACTGCTATTAGATAATATTGGCATTTTGCTATTGTGTTGGGTATTGACTACTTTCTGTCATGGTACGTACTAGGACATATTAACTATAGTTTTTCTCTGATGTGTGTACCAGGCTACAAAAGATCCACATCTTGAAATCATTTTGCTCATGTTATCTTGGGAATCAAAATTAATTCAATGTTGTCAAGTAGTAAAAAGTTATCATATCTCAAAATGATATCATAATTGATCAGATGAAGATCATGTTTGTGTGACTGATTGCTAGACATCTGTCCAACAATCTAGCTTCCTTTAAAATGATTAATCCTTTATAATTATTGTACTAGTTATTGTAATATTTTGCATGTGTGCATTACAAAAAGTATGCTTTTAATTTTTTTATTTCTAATATAATCCCCCCCAAACTTTTAACTGGTAAGAAATTCTTGTGCTCAAGCCTTTTTTCCAAAAAAAGGATACTGAAGCTAAAAGCTCCCTGGCAACGAGTTTTGGAAGAGAAAGCAGCTCAATAGTCAACATATCTGTCATTTAACCCCAAGTATTTGAAAACTGATTTAAAAGAAATGAGTTGTGAGAGACAGAAGTAGAATTCATGAAGGTTTAGAGTAAGTAGGTTAAGAAAATAATGCATTAAAAATGGAGAGAGAACTCTTGAGGTATTTGAAAGTTTCCTTTATACTCCATCTTTTGTGCAACACTATAAAACCACTAAAAGTACAGTAAACCTTCATTATAACACCTCCCCCCCCCCCAAAAGGGGAAAATTAATTAAAAAGTGTGTCTCTGATATAATAGAGTTCAGGTGCAGATCCAGGATTTGGCAAAGGGAAGTGTGAGAGCAGTCACCCATGCTGCTGGGGTGGCTGCATCCCCTGATCCCAGCAGCCTCCTTTTCAACCCACTGGTATGGACAGACTGCACCATGGGAACTTCTGGGGATTTTTTAAAAGTCCCCCAAACAGGTAAGAATCTTCCCCTTTTCCCTGTGCACAAAGGCACGTACCTCTCCCCTCCCCACCCCTCCCTTCCCCCATTCCCTGCCTGCCACTGCTGTCCAAGGGGTTGGGAGAGCTTTAGGGACA
>NW_005842738.1:441006-448152 GCF_000455745.1 Alligator sinensis
CAGGATGCCTGTGGCCTGGGCTCAGTGACAGCAGCAGCAGAAGTAATGGACAGGTGGGTGGACTCCTCCACCCTGCCTAGTACCTTAGGAGCAGATAGGCAGGAATCTCCCTTACCCCACATCACAGCTGTTGCTGCTGCTGGCAGAGCTCCAGCTGAGCCTAGCCCCTATGCAACCTGATTGGAGCATGCAGGAGTAGCTTTGAAGCTTTCTCTACATGAGGGACAGCAAAGAAAGCAGCAATGGTGAACTGGGGAAGGGGAGGGGAGGGGACGTGCAGAGTGACCCCTTTGAGCATGGAGGGGAATTGGGGGATTCTTACCTGCTTTGGGGCCTTTAAAAAAGTCCCCAGAGACTCCTGTGGCACAGTCCAGTCCAAAAGGGGAGGGATGTAGCTAGCCAATGCACCCTCTGTGGATCTGCCCTGGTAGGTTTAGTCAGTTTGCTGCATCATAATAAGAAAATTGTTTCATACCGGGCACGTCTACACAAGATGTTTGCTGCAGAGTAGACTAATTATCTCCACAGTAAACATCTTGGCATCTACACATTAGGCTGCAGGAAACTAATAAATTGCACAGTAGGGTAGTACTTGTAAATGCAAGTACTATCCTGCTGCAGAGTTTTTAGTCTGTAGCACTACATGTGTAGACACTGATGCAGCTGCCTAGAGCACGAGTGTGCTTCAGTACAGGGAATGCCTGCCAGTTAGCCCCACAGTGGAGCACCCTCATGCCCCAGCCAACCCCTCTGCTGCACAATGAGCTGGGTCAGAGCATCCCCGGGCTGGCAGGCTGACCCCCTAGGTCCTCTGCTAGCTGGGGCTGCTCTGACCTGGCTCAACATGTTGCAGTCCTGGTCACATGTAAATGCAGTGCCTGGGAGCAATAAATTCCAGCACAATAAGTGCCAGAGTTTACTGCTCTGCATTAATATGCATGTGTAGACGTGCACACTGTTGAGAATTGTTAAAAGCCAAAAGGTTTTATAAGCAGGGTTCTTTATAATGGGGATGTACTGTATCCTGAAAGTTGTGGGTAGCCCAGCTCATTGGTAATAACATGGGGACCCTGATTGTCAGTAACCAAATGTTAAGACCGGATGGCAGTTAAGTATCAGTAATAAATGTGCACTTTAGTCATGTTCCTAGAGGGAGTTTTGTTTGTCACTGTTTAGGGGCAATAGTATGTTCAGCTTTATGCTTGATTCTGGGTGGGGTTGACTCAACTTGCATATTCTGCACCTTTGAAGATCAAACTTTAACTACCTAAGAGTAAAGTAATTTCAAAATGCTAGATCTCAAAAGAATGCATCTGTTTTTTTTAAATACTATTTATGGCAATGCATTCTTTACATCTCATTACATAAATTGTTTTTTTCCTTTATAATTGAAATAACTTAAAATCTTCATGCATTAATACTTAACAGGATAGTAATAGCACCTATCATATTTACTAACACTGGGCCTTGGTGTCATGATATAACACTGAATCATTCTGGAGGCTTAATGGGTAACAATAAATGGGAGGGGGCTATGGGGCATGTCCACAGTTTTATGTCTATAACTCTCCTTGAGCTAGTAATTCTGAATGCTTTCAGGTATAAAATTAGTTTGGAAATCCTTGCTGAGAACTGTATTACATGAAGTAATGGTTTCAGCCATTTTCAAAACAGCAAGTAGATGACAAGCCAGAGAACTACATGACAACAATGCTGTTCTGCCCGAGTTATTATAGTCTGGTTATACATTTAGGGAAAATTATTTTTGTTTTCAGCCCATTTGGATACTTTTAAAGCTTTTGTTTTTTTCCTTTATTAGAAGTAGATAGCTTGGCATTCTGTTCCACAGAAATGCTCATGAATAAATTTAAAAGATTTTTCTTGAAACTGATGTTCATTGGGTTTCTAATGTGCTACCATCTGATTAGGTGGCTGATTGACTATTGAATTATTTAGTTCATGAAAGTTATTTCTAACAGCTAGGGTTTCTTTGTTTTTTTAACTTTTCTGTAAGTTTAATCAGCAGCTCTCAGCAGAGGTGCTCAACCTTTGTCAGCTGATGAGTCAGCATAAGAATTGAATTACAATGTGAAATTTTATTTTTGCAAAGCTTTTACAATTGAGCTTAGAAGGGAGATAAGGGAGAGGGTAGTGGCTTTTTGGATCAGTTAGGGAAGTTCTGTTTATTGCATAGAAGTAATGTGCAGTACTGTGAAAATACAGTTGTGATTGCTTCCCTGCCCCATGTGTTACCTGGAGGGCTCCATGCTGGGATAGTCCCAGGCAAGGTACAGACAGTCAAAAAGCCTCAGGCTGAATCGATTCAGTCTTTGCAGGTTAGTCTAAACTGCAAAGTTTAAACTGAAACAGAATTGAACAGACATTTACCTTTGATTCAGGAAATGCAGCCACATGCCTGCAGGGGCTCTGACCAGAAGCTCGGGGGCACTAGAGCACAGATCTCTGACTGTATGCTTACTTCCTCTTCCTGCTGCCCCCAAGGTCTCTGGGATTTACAGTCCAAAATTAAAGCAGCAGGACTCTTCAGGTGTGCTCATCACTTCCTCTTCCTGCTTCCAGGTACCTCTGGGATGTGTAGTCCACAGTTGTAGCCAGCCAGCAATAGGTTGGAGTAGGGGAAGGGGTGAGTTTCTGTTCTGTTACAGGTTTAAACCAGTTTCTGATCACTTAAATTGGTTTATGCGTAACTTCTGTCCCAAGCACCAAATTATGCTTGCTTGAAGTTGATGAAGTGGAGAATGGGGAACTAATGGCAGGTTTTAAAAAGGGAAGATATGAACAGAACTATGAGCAAAAATGACTATTGATATATTTTTGCATGTATGCTAAAGATCCAGAGTTTATTATGGGGTGTTTTGTGGCTGCAGTATAGGGGAGGATTAGAGAGGATGTTCTTCTGGAGCTTTTGGGCATATACTTAGTATATGATTATCGGGATTCATGGAGGACTGAGCTTAATAAACTGGGTAATCCCTTTCAGTTCTGTGATTCCTGTTATGCTCTGGGTATTTTTTTACTTGGCACTTCAGGAATTAGAAAATGCTCTCTCTTCTCTCCCCCCCCTCCCCCCCTTTTTTCTCTCTCTCCAGTCTTTTTCTTTAACGGACAATCTGGCTTGTCTCAGCATGTAAGGGAGGGTGTTTTTGCAGTTAGAACAAAAAACTGGAAATAACGTGTTCTGGTTTCTATACCTGGATCTTTCACTGTGAGCTTGGGCGGGTTATTTTAGCTCTTGCTTCCCCCCTACCCCCTCCTTAAAAAACCCCACCATAGAACAAAGACAGTTATACTCCTGTGCATCACAAATTGTCAAATTATTGTCAAATTTATTATTTGACAATAATTAAATATTTGTCAAATTTAATTAACTTTTCCTAATTTATATTTTTATTTGTATATAGAAATCACCCACAGAATTATATATGCACAAATGTATGAGATTTAATGAGGTGCATCTTTTTGGGCACAGAAAAGTAAAATGTGTTTCTATTTACAGTTTAATGTATTAAAAGCTCTCCTTGTTTTTTAGGTAAAGATAGAGTTTTCAATACACCATTGTGTGAACAAGGAATAGTTGGATTTGGTATTGGAGTTGCAGTTACTGGTGCTACAGCCATTGCAGAAATCCAGTTTGCCGACTACATTTTTCCAGCATTTGATCAGGTTAGTTCAGATGGTTTTAGAGAAGTTAAGGGACCCAAACAATGTAAATAGTACTACTGGTAGATGAGAAAGTGAACATCAAAATTTAAGATTTTACTCCCATAATTGCATGTATTTTCACAGTCATGAGTGTTGCCAACATTTACATATGTTTGAGGTAATTGGAAATGTACAAGAGTCAAGTTAAAAGCCAAAAAGAATAGGCTAAAGCAAGGCATATTAGATTAGGTACAGCATGTTCAGTAGAAATGATATGAGAGTGGGATTTAGTAAGCTTGGATTCTGTTTTCAGCTCTGTCACTTGCTTCTTTTTGGATGTTGTTTCAAACCATTATTAGGTAGTGCCTTCCTACCATTTTCTTTTAGAAAAATAGCATGTTTTTGGCAGAGAGGTGAAGAAGAACGTATTATTTTCAGGTTACCTTGCTGTTGACTATAAAGAAACCAGCATTGTAGGATGATCACTGTGTGTTTCTGTACACATAATTTTACACGCTGTTGGCATTAATTTTGATCACGTATAGAAAAGATTTTTGAAATGGTTATTTTTCTCTCTTATGCAGATTGTTAATGAAGCAGCAAAATATCGGTATCGCTCTGGAGATCTCTTCAATTGTGGAAGTCTCACAATACGAGCACCTTGGGGTTGTGTAGGTCATGGTGCATTATATCATTCTCAAAGTCCAGAAGCCTTTTTTGCCCACTGTCCAGGAATAAAGGTGCAGTAAGTTTGGTTTTTTTGTTTGGTTTTTATTTGTTTTTTGGGGAAGGGGGGCCTTAATATTGTCCAACAATCTGAGCAAGCAAGACTAAATGCTGTGTTAGAGAAAGAGACTAACCACTGCTTTTGAGGCTCATTCTGGATTACTTTAAGTCCTAAGCATTTGAATCTAGGCAATTTTGTTTCTGCAGACAGGTGGGAAGAGAGAAGGAATATAAAGGCAGCTAAGGCTTTTAAAATATCCTGAATCATAAATTGAATTCAAATTGGCAGAGAGATAAAGCACATCATTTTTTTAAAAACAGATTATAGATATATTAATTGAAAGCTATGCAAGAGTAGTTTTAACATGGGAAATTAAAATATTCAGCATTTGTACTACCTTAAGTTGTTCCAGATGAATGCACTGGCATTTTATATTAATATGCTGTATTGCTTATAAGACACATTAAAATGGGTTATATGCACTGTGGTCAGTATATGGTAACTGTGGCGACTTGGCTATGCATTTTTATGCATCCATGTTCCCAGCTGTAATGTTGTGTTACAGCCTTCTACTGTAGACGTCTCTTAATGTTTCAGATCCACAGCTTCTAGACTACAATATCTTTTAGAGAAGAAAAGCAAAGAATGATCAACTTCAAACTCCTGTATTCACTTTATTCCAAAAGTGCAGTATGATATTCACATGGTGGAGGGGTGAGGGTGGGACTGACTAGTTTAAGTCAGTATTTCTGTGCTAGGAGATTATTATTTGCTAGCTCTCCATTTTCCTCAAATTGCATTTTTGCATGGGTTACATGACCATCAGTCTTTTGTGTTGAAGAAATTATTCATAGTTTGATTAATGTAATAGCTTTTGAAGCAGGAGACACATTTATATGATGTTAAAAAAAAATCACAGCTGTTTCTTGTTTTGTCTGATCATCTGTATATGACGTTGGTACTTCATGAGCGTCAGATTAGGTATTGTGTTTCTTTCTGGAAATCCTTACCACACCTTTCTCTCCCTTCACCTTAAAAACAAAACAAATGAACCAAATATATTTAAATAAATATATATAGTTCCTGGAAAAATAATGGAGCACATCCTCAAGAAAGCCATTTATATAGTTTGTTTGCAGCTGTGTCAGGGTGGGAATGCATTTTGTGTTTTTATGTTAGGTTTCATTATGATATTCCAGAATTGTTCCAGAGGTTTTCAAGAAATATGCCTGGTTCCACATTTGACATGAAAAACAAATCAAAATTGAAGTGTGTACAATTGTCTGTACAGCCATTTTCAGTGAGACTATATGAGGAGGAGATTGAGGTGCTCCCTGACCTCCAGGTTATTATTTTATATCTTAAACCAGGGGTTGAACGTTGTTGTTGTTGTTGTTGTTGTTGCTGTTGCGCTAGGGAGGACCAAGCAGTGCAGGTGTAGGTGAAAAAAAGCTTTTATGAGCACAGATCAAAGGAATTAACTGTCTGATGTTAAAGAAAAGCCAGACAGCAGTACAGGGATCAAGTAAAGTTGCTCATTACAACAAAGAATGAAATGCTGAAAATAACAAATTCTTAACTTCAAGCAGGGAGGTTGGGAATCAGCAAAGTCAGGAAAAGAAAGGTAAATCAACAAGTTGTCACACTCAAGAAGTCATGGCTCTTCACCCAAGATGGCCAGTTGGAAATAAATTCCTTGAAGCCAAGTCCATCTTCCTCTCAGTCTACAGTTATCTTTCTTAAATCAGAAGTTTAAACAGGCTGCTGTTTTCAGTCATATTGCTTTTTCAACCACTCTTTTGTCATGCAAAGAAATACTATCAAACTGATTCCCATTCATCAGAAAAGCATGTGACCATCCATCTTCAATAAAGCAGAAGGTAACCTTTAAAAGCTTTGGAGGTCATTCTAAGATTATTGCAAGTCCCTCTCTTTAGAACCACGTGTCTTGGCTAAAGAATACATAGCAATATCATTATAGGTTGTTTACATAGCCTACCAGCTAGGGAATGATATCTCCCCTTTCCTTTGAAAAGAAGTCTCCTAGATTGTAAAGGGCATATTATCACCTGAAATAGATTACAAAAAGGGCTGCTGACAAGAAATGAGTGAATAGTATATCCTACTCACGGGCAAATCTAGAGTTTTGAAAAGGGGGAAAGGGGTGCAGACAGTGTGGTGAATTCTTGCATATAGCACAAGACACATTTTTGTCTAGTTAAAAAGAATCTAGGACCTTACTGATATGCTAGGGGCCTAAAGCTGTAGGTTTTAGTTTAGGATCAAAGCAAACAACTTTATTGCAACATGTATTAATTTGCAGTATCATCTGTTATGTAGGTAAAACACAACAAACTAGGCAAAAATAATCAGAAAATGTTTCATTAGTCCTGTAGTCATTAGAATTAGAAGCATGTATCTCAGCTTCATAAAACAAAATCTAGTCTCCTTGAGCATCTTGACACTACATTTTAGTGCTTCACTGAAAGATATTTCCACACCTGAGTTAACCTTTCTACACTTTGTAGCTAGAGTTTAAACCAGTCTGCAGAGCTGTGATATAGGAGCTACGTTATCAGGAGCCACTAACATATAGCAGAATTACAGAACAAAGGATAGCTTGATTGGTGGAATATCAAGACCATTGAAAAGGAGAGGGTTAACATCTGTAGAATGAAGAATTTAGAAGAAGTGAGAACTCAGATTATAATAAACCACGAAGCCAACTGACTCTGTATCTGCTGCCTGCATAGAAT
>NW_005842738.1:448183-469659 GCF_000455745.1 Alligator sinensis
CTGCTGTCACTGTCAAGTAGTTGTTTTTAAATTTTGGATGGACCATGAATCAAAGGGGGTGGAACAGCACCACTGTACCCCAACTGCATCTGCCCCAATCCTATCATGGCACTTCTTAAATCTGTCTAGAAACTGGCAATGGAGAAACAATGGATGGTTGACGGTGTGAATGTTGTCAGCATTATTTCCTTGGGTTATCTTTTTTTGTTTTTCCACAAGTGATTGTCTATCTCAGAAAACAAATTTTAGAAATGTGAAAGAAAGCAAAAAATCAATATCTGAAAATGGTAGTACTTAGTCAACTGGGAGATTTTCTTCAAATTTGTGATCAGGAGATTTAATACCTGTCACAATACAAGATAGTACTTACCCATTTACCTTCCATTTATCCCTGAACTGAATAACACAGTGGGCATACTTTTAAATATTATGGAGAGTTAGGCTCTTTATATGATGTAGAAGCTGGGGGGGCTGGGCAGATGCAACATGGCTGGGAGTCTTGCTAGTATGGTGGGAAGACCCCACCAGATCCCTGTCAGGGACCAACTCCTCCCTCCCTCCCTGTGGTGGTGGGATCTGGGCACAGGAGAAATATGCAGCCCTAGCTTCATCTGTAGCCCCAACCCCTGCCCATGTGGGTGAGGGGAAGCTGAGGCTGTGCAATGCTGCTTAGTGGCTCAGCCATGTCTGCCATTTCTCACCCATAGCTCCCCATCAGTGACTTGGGGACCACGTAGTACCATGAACATGGTGAAAGTATAAGGGTCCGGGGCTGTTTCTGTCAAAGGTCACTAAATGGTAAGTGGTATAAATACAATTATTGCTTAACTGTTTACATCCCTACCCAGGGTCCATTCTGAGGAACACTTCTTTCAGTTATTTAGTCCCATACTAAAAGAGAAGGCAGTCCCTGATATGTGGCATTCCTAAGGAATAAGGAAAAAACAAGGATCACTCAGCCAATTTCAGAATAAACTGTCTATGTTGAGATTGATTTTTCTAGTTCTCTTGGCATGCATTAGGGTGGAGACACTCTGCTTCTGCTTTGGACCTCCAACCTTTTCCTTCCAGCGCCTAACTCCATTTCTGCTGTATTATACCTGCCCTGTGAGAATCCATTACTCTGAAACCAATGAGGTTGACTCAAGTTTGTAAAGAAAAACTAACAATTAACAAATCTTTTTTGTTTAGCTGCTTGGATAGGGACCAGAACCTGTGTGAGTTTTCTTCACTTAAGCACAAAAGTCTTTCAGGTTGTGTTGAATTTTCCCTAAGCCTGAGGAAGTGCGTGTGCGCCCAAAAGCTTGAAGAAAGAGATTTTTTTTTTTGCAATTTCTTAATTGGTCTAATAAAAGGTATCATCTGTGAACCAAGAGTTCTAGAGTTTTGCATTTCTTGCAGGTTGTGAGAGAGAAGGATAAGCCTCACACTGTTTAGAAAAAGGAAATGACAGAGTAAGACATTACTACATTATAAAATCAAATTAAGAACCTTGAACAGGAGTCCTCCTAGGTTTCTGCCACCCCCACATGACATCTGTTAATTCTTAAAACTTGCATTCAGTTCAGAAAGTCAAGGCAGAATTTAAATGTAAACTGTCTTAACTGTCAAGGTGACACATTTCAGCTGCATTTAAATCCATGCAGCATTCTTTTTAAAGCTTAAGTTCATGGTTGTCTGTAAACTATTATAGGCTGAGCTGATAGGACCATCTCTTGTTAAGGTTGCTTAACCCTGGTTTTAAAAAATCTTTGAAGTCATGTTTTCAGAAGCTTATAAATTTGTTGAACTTAGCTTAATATCTGGTTGAAGTCTGTTTCATAGGGTCCTAGTAGACATTACTTTTAAGATATGGTTAAACTATAACCCAGCCACATAGTAGGGAAAAAAAGGAACCAGCCACAAAATTATTATGCTAAAAATGTGTAATAATTTTGTGGCTGGTTCCCATTGCACCTTAAATTGAACATGCAGCTAGGTGGACCACAGTGGGGCTGAAATGGGATGTGGTGTGGTCCCTGCTGGCTGCCAGCAGCTGCTAGGGACCAGAACAGGCCCCACTCCAGCCTTGGTGTGGCCTTGATGCTACCACTGATCAGCAGCTGGCTCCAGGGGCTCAAACTAGCCTGGTGGATCCCTGGAACCATCCAAGAACCAGCTGACTGTTGGGTACCTTTGCAGGGATGCACAGGTGTGCAGAGGGAGCCCAGGATCATGATTCCAGGCTTCCCCTATACTGGCAAGTAGGGTGTGATTGGGTTCTGATTGCCAATCCCAAAATCACATGCATGTGTAGTATGATAGGAGGTGTGATTGTTGGGCTTGCAGGTCAGATCCCACGGTGCCTTTAACTAAATGTCAGTAGCTATAATGCATACACATGCATGCCAAATTAAGGCTGCTGACAGATATTCATTTAAAGTTGCACAGGGATCCTAACAGTCACGTCTCCTTCCATGAAACATATGCAATGCAGCATGCATGATTTTGGGATTGGCAATCAGAACCCAATCACACCCTACTTGCCAGTATAGGGGAAGCCTGGAATCATAGTCAGCTGGTCATTATCTCAGGCTCTCCCTGCACTGGCAAGGGTGCCTGGCAATCATTTGGTCATTGGCTAGATTGGGACCCCACCAGGGCTCAAACTAGTTACTGTGTGATTTCTCCCAGTTGAATATAAGCTAATTGCCAGCTGGCAGGGGCTGTGCCAGGGTTTGAGCCCTGGTGTGGTCCTGGAGCCAGCCAATCATCTGATTGTTGGACACCAGCTATACAGGGGCCAGTTGAAGACCCCAGTGTAGTCCACCCTGTCACAGGTTCATTTTAAGGCATGATGGAAACTAGCTACACTGTTACACATTTTCTATGTAATAATTTTGTGGCTGGTTCAGAATTTTTTCATGCCGTAATTGCCTAAACTGGTGGTTGGGTTACACTTTAAGGGTAGGGACAGACATTACACACAAGCCAGTTTAAGTGATCAGAAACTGGCTTAAACCTGTAACAGAACAGATGTGTAGTGCACATAAACCAGCTTGAAAATGGCTGAAACTGGTTTGAGATAAGTCTGATACTACATTCAACCAGGTTTAACTGATTTGCCTCAAACTGGCTTATGCAATGTCTGTCCCAGACTCCTTGCTGGTTTAAATTAATCTGAGTCCTTCAGCATTCCAGCAGGCTTTCTGCTCCACAGCAGTGCTGGCCCCTCCCCTCTGCTCTCTGGCTGGAGCTTGGCACAGACTTCCAGCCACAGCAGGGTCTGCCAGCTTCCCTGTGCTCCCCTCCCCCTCCCCCTCCCCTCCAACACTTGCTGCTTAAGTAGAGACCCCCTTCCCCCTCTCTGCCACAGCTGTAGCCAGCATGTGGTATGCTAGCTAATGGAGGTGTCTGTCTCTCCAATTTCACTGGGATAGGTAAACAGAATAGTGAACATTTAGGGCTTTTGGAGCTAATCAAAAGGTCGGCTGGTAAGCTGTTTAAGAAGTTTGAAGTGATGTGGAGAGAGGCTTTTATTTTGCTAATTGGGTGATAAAGACTGTTATCAGTGCCCCCCACCCCTGGCTGGCTTGCTCAGGGGGCTGATAACAGTTTCCTGCAGAAGTATGACAAAGCAGGGAGGGAGATTGAAAAGCTCAGTATCATCAACAGATGCATGAACTGAACACTCCCCCTTGCCTCAGAGTACTAGCAGGGGGCTGGCAACACTCCAGCCCCTTGAGCAGCCAGTGGTGAAAAGCCTGGAACCATGCAGGCAGACATCCTAATGAGAGAGTCCTGATGGAGCCTGGCCACGCACCCTGCTTAGCTCAACTCCCTGCAGAAGAGAAGGGAGGGCTGTTCTAGTGTAGCAGAAAGCCCCCTTTTCCTCTTGCCTGCATTTGCTCTCCCCTCTTTGGATAGATTTCTCTTTTTCTACCTTTTCTTCCTTCCTCTCTTTTTCACTTTAAGATAAGGAATTGTGTTTTAAAATTTATGTGTGCGCCTTTTGTATCTCCCCTTGTATTTTGGTATTTTTATCTATTTGTGTGCCATGGCATTTGTAGCTTATATTTTATACTCCTCACCTTTCAACTAAATGTGTTTTAGTAAGTTATACATTGTAACAATGTTAACAAGGGCAGGAATCAAACTGTCGTTCTCTGTATCAGGCTGGTCCCTGAAAGAGTGAGTGAATCTGTGATTGAATGTGTAACAAGGTAGCACACAGCAATTAACACCTGGGAAGCTGCAGATCAGGCGGAAGAACTCAATAGAAGACAATGTAGCAACCGGGAAATCTCTAAACATCACTGATCAAGGGCTAGAAGACCTGGCCTGAGTTAATCAATGCCAGGGACCAACTTTTGGGCTGAGTATCTCCAGATCGACCACTCCCAGAGCCCTATTCAAAATTCATCAACGGACTCCCAAACCTGCACGTACATGCGGACGACCCCTGGGGCTGACAGATGCCGTCCAGTAGCCACCGGAGGGGGAAGTCCCCCGAGGGTCAGTGACCCCTGGATTGGGCAAACCTGAAAACTGGGAAGTCACCAAAGTCTGCCAAGGACAGATAAAAGGCAGTGAAAAGTGACCCGCAATGGCGCCCTCTTGATCTCCAACTCGACCAGACCTCTCCAGCCAGAAGGACCAGCCGGCGACCCCCTTCTGGAAGATAACACCACGCTAAAAGAAGCCTCAACGACAGACTCCAGCGCTTGTAGGATAGGTATACCTGACTCTGTAGCCTGCTACTGTGTGCATGTGTGCGTGTGTGTGTGTGGGGACTAGCCCCAAGGTTTATGATTACAGTGTTTCAATCCGCCTAATAAACTAGAATTTTAAGGTTCCCGAGTTGGACATTTGTAGCCAACACTAGCACCCTTTGGCTTCTAGCCTGAGCCACTGTAGGCATGTGCCTGAATTTCCTCAGTCCAGAGAGAATGTCTGTCCATTTCATCCTAGTCAGGTTAGACTAACCTGCAATGATTGAATCAATTCAGGCTCCATCTTTTTGGATGTCTGTCCCTACCCTAAGTGGCTAAGTGTAATATCTGTCAGAGGCCTAAATTTGTATGCTCAGTCACAGTTTTGATGTATTCCTAATGTCTGAGTGTTTTGACTTAATACCTGGCTGTTTTAGCATAGATTATTGTGTAACCTTGTGAAATACAAACACATTTTTCCATGTAGTAGAGATTATGCCTTTATTTTTCCTCTTAAAAGGAAAAGCACTCTTCCCCTGCACTCTCCTTCCTAATAACTAGGTATTAGTGGGGGGAGTATTGAAACTAAGGGACACTTCCTGGTGGTTAGAGAGCTGGCTGCAGGGGAATCTCTACTCAGGCTTTTCAAACCAGTACAAAGAGATTTTTTGTTGATTGTGCTGAAAGACTAATCCAGATGTTGTATAACATAACTAGATTCAGGTGATAGCTGAGAATTCCAGGCTTGAATACATTTTAGTTTAATATAAATATGATTTTTCAGTTATTATTGTATAAATTAAAGACCCATTAGCAACATTAAAGACAGACATGCTAGCAGGTGACACTTGGATAGGAAGAAGAAAATCTATAGTTTTGTAAAAATGTCAAGTAAAAGTATTATTTTCCCTCAGTTAGGCTTATGCTGCAGTATTCCTTAATATGTAGACATGTGCTTTGTGAGAGGCTTAGTGTTTGTGTTGTAAGGGCTGAGTGTTGGGCAACAGCAAGGAGCCTAGAATGATTGTCACTGGGTCTGCGTGTCAAGGCAGGTGCAAGATTAAGGGTCATACCGAGGGGTTCAGAGCTAGGTGATTTTCAAGAAAATACTACTTGCATGCAAGGCCTTTAAATGGCCAGGCAACTTCCTATTTCATGCGTAGTATGGACCAATGAGAAAGAAAAATAGGATAGCCAAGTAGGTCACAGGTGCCTGTGGATGTGCCATCCTACTGCAGGTGAGGCTAAGTCCTCCTGCAAGTGAAGATAAGTTGTTACCAATAGGGTCCAATGATATTTATTGAGACCAGTATGGCATCATTTGCTCTTCACATTTGTGTCTGCTCACTGTTATGGCTGTATTAATATCAGCTTGGTAGGTTCTTCAGTGTGTATCTGTAATAAATATGTAGAAAAATGTACATAGTATCTAGTATCTGCCAGTTTTGAAAAGGTCACCCTGTAACCTTCTCATGCAGAACTTAAAGGTCCCTGTGATAAGAGGATCCCTATATTTTTTTGCTTTGAAATTGTATAGTAAATTGTCCCTTCTTAACTAAGATCTTTGAGACATTCTTGATCTGAATTAAAATACATTTCCTTATATGAATATGTATACTGAACATTGTTCTCCAAGCTAACCCAAACTCAAATGGCATCCTAGCATCATGAAGATATCATAATGACATTGTGAAAGAAAGTTACTTGCTACTCTGAGAAAGGGATCAATTATCTAAAAATAACTAAATTTGATGTTGCTAAAGTAACCATATTGTGTAAATGTGTCTAAGTTTGGATTCAAAATAAAACAATTGAAATTCTGTGGTTAACCTCTGTCAACAGGACTTTATTTTCTAATTCAGCGCAAGCAAAGTTAACATTACTAGATGCATCTACACGTGCAATTCAGGTGAAGCAATAAACTCTGGAGCAGTTTAAGCCAGAGTAAACTGCTCCTGGATGCAGTGTCTACACATGTGCCCAGGACAGCAGCAATTTGAGCTGGGGCAGAGCAGGCCTTGGTTTGCGGGAGGCCTGTGGGGATCAGTCCTGGGCTCTGGGTGGCAGTGTTGGGCTGCAGAGGGGTTGGCTGGGGCACAGCAGCCCAGCACAAGGGTGCTGTAGCTATGTGGTTAGGCAGCAGGCAGGAGTCTGGCCCCTGCTGGCTGGGCTGACTTTACACAATTTATATCTGCAGTAAGTGTCTACACATGTGTTTTATCACAGTTAATTACTCTGCTGTAAGATAGTCCTGTCCCTTATTAGTCCTGTCCCCGAGTACTGCCCACTCTGGGCTGGCCTGTTCATGATGAGCAGCAGCAGCTGGGCAGAAGCTGTTGGTGGGCAGGGGGAAAAGCACCCCTCCACCCCGTCATTGCTGCTGCCAGGCCTTTCTTGCTGCAGTTGTCCAGAGACCGCAACTGGGCTGTGGCTCCTCTTTGCAGCAGTCACCACTGCCAAGAGCCCTGCCTCCAGGCCACCCAGTGTGGTAGCAGAGAGGGGTCTCAGGGCAGCATGGGCTTCTGGTGGCTGCAGCAAGAAGGGCCTGGCAGCAGCAAGGGTGATGGAGAGGTGGCCTCTTTTGCCCTGCACCCAGCAACAGCTTCTGCCCAGTCACTGCCTCTCATTATGGGTGGGGTGGGCCAGTGCAGAGCAAGCACAAACCTGACCAGGGCCAGGACTTTGCTTGTGGGTCCTGGGCTGTTCCAGAGCTGGTCCACTCTGTCAAGGGTGGGCTGGGATCAGGAATGGAGCTGCGTACGTGGGTCCAGCTGGTCTAGAGCTGGTCTGCTCCAGCTGGGGCGAATCTGGAGTGGGTGCAGGGCAGGCAGGGGCCGGGGCTGTGTGCTCAGCTGATACTGGGCCCCGGTGGAGGCAGCAGTGGCAGAGAGGAACCACAGGGCCTGTGGGGGCGGGGGGAGGGGCGGTACTGATGCTGACTGTCCTGCAACAGCTCTCCCAAACTGCCTACGTGGCCCATGGGCCCAAATAATTGTCCACCCTTAGTCTAGCTCCATCCTTTTTGTAACTACCCTTCAGGTAGTTAAAGGCTGTTATTAAATCCCCCCTCAGTCTTCTCTTCTCCAAAATAAAAAAAGACCACCAGTTTCCTCAGCTTCTCCTCATAAGTCGTTAACTGAATTTTTTTTTTTTTTTTTTTTTTTTTTTTTTCCCCCGCCTCCCCTTCCCCCGCCTCCTTCCCATTCCTCTTAAAACCTGGTGGGAATTACATGGGTCTTTCCCCAAAGCTCTCCACTTAGGGCAAGGTTCTTCCTGTCAGTTTTGATCCTAGCTGTCTAGTACTCTGGTCACCAGGGGAAAGAATGCCTTTGATAAAATAAGCTTATGAAATGGGCTTGAACCTCTGGATCAGTGGTTTTCAACTTTTTTAAACTCAGGGCACCCCTCCATAGACTCAAGGCACCCTTTGGAAATATCACCTCTTAGCTTTTACTCGTTTTGTTCATTATGGAAAACAAATAGACCAATCCTTTTGTTGCAAGACCATAACAGGTCAGAATATTTTTGACGTTATGGATTCCTACTTGAAATGTCTGGGATTATCTTGTGAATTACACGTAGGTGTTTGTTTACTTAACAGCACCAATATTGCGTGGCATCCCTAACCTCCTTGAAAGGATCATAGTGCTGTGGTACCCTGGTTGAAGATGATTGTCTTGGGTAATCCTGGATAATTGTTCTACTTTACTCCCTGATCAACTGTATTTAAAACTCCATTTTATTTCTCCTGCCAAGTAAATGATGATAATTTACAGTCCACTGGATGGTCCCTTAAAAACTGTTGCTTGTGGGGGTCTTCTGATGTCTAAAGAACTGTAAAAACTGAAGCAGTCTTTACATTGAGTGAAAGAAAATATTTTTCCAGAACCAGAGAAGACTTCTGTAAGATAATTTGACTTCACTACACCTGTTAGTGTGATCTCCAAGTAATGAGTTCTCAGCCTTAAATTTATATTGTTTTTTTTTCCCTTTCTATAAAATATGGAACAAGAAATTTCACTAATTTTTGTTGTTGTGCTACTTTTGAGTAAAATGCAAATGTACTCTTAATATCATTTATGTTTCATGTATTAATCCATCCTGAATGTACTATACTTTTAGTATAAAAGTTGCAGCTTTTACAGTAATAATATACAAATTGTATATTAAAACACAGAGGCCGAATCTCCATGTGCCTCCCATGACACAATTGTTACTGCGCTCTCATTTATTACTTGCATTAGAAAGTACTAAATGGTGGTTCAGTAACAGCTGTTACTGCGCTATCCCAGCAGTGCATGGTTATTTTTAGCAGCTGCATCACCATAATGATGCTCTATTGCGAGGTAGCTTGTTGCTATGGCAATGTAGCATTGGCATCACAGTTTGTCCCTACTGACGCTAGGTCACTATAGCTTATTGCTACAGCGACCTAGCGTCTTGTGTAGAGAACCTCTTTTTTGTTAAATTTAAAAGAAAATTCCTCAGTAAGTTTAGCAAAACTTTTAATGTTATGCCCAACTTTAAATCCCACTGAGGTTGCTGACTAGGGATTCAATTAGTTTAATGCACCTTTATGTCTTTTCCTGGATGGTGGCATTCATATTGATTAAATGTTTTGGTTGTTGTAAGTAATTCTTGCGTGCTTAGGGAAAAAAATGGAAAAAGATGGATGGAAATGTAGCAATAACTGAAGTTTTTTCGCATCTACTGATTGTTTGGCAAATGCTCAGATGAAAGTCCTGCATTGTATTTTCTTGATATTCTGCAGGGTATTGCTTATCATAAGTTTTGTACTGGGTACCACAAAGGTGCTTCATTACATAAAAATAGCAAAATTTCTTAGGGCAATTTTGTTCTCTAAACAGTGACTGCTAGCCTTGATTGGCTTTTATAAATGATCATCTGTCTACACCTGTTCATTATCTCTGCGTTACCTAATCCCTGTATAGTTGAATTATTTTTCAAAATTATTTTACAGGTTGTTATTCCAAGAAGTCCTGTCCAGGCCAAAGGATTGTTACTGTCATGCATAGAAGATAAAAACCCCTGCATATTCTTTGAACCTAAAATACTTTACAGAGCAGCAGGTAAAAAGGTTTCCTTTTATGTATATGGTAGTATTGTAGCCAATGAGGCCCAGCTGAGGCGCGATTATTGCTAGTTGAAAACTTTTCTAATACAATGTAGTTTATAGTATGAACATAATGTAAGTAAATGCATGCTTAGTTCATATAGCTTAATTTTTAAAACAGCCATCACTTGTATTTATTTTGTGTCTTTATTTTGCATATACAAAATTCAGTGTGTTCTTACAGACACTTTTCAACTATTGGCCAGATTTTAAAATTTGAATGCCGAAGTTAAGTATTTTAGGCCGGATCCATCTTCCACTGACTTCAATTTCTTCGATGCTTAAATAAGCATCCTGATTTTCCTAGAGAATTCATAGAATCATAGAAAATTAAGTTTGAAAGGGGCATCAGGAGGTCATCTAGTCCAACCCCTGCTCAAAGCAGAACCGTCCCCAAATATATCATTTTAGCCAAGGCTTTTCTAGCCAGGTCTTGAAAAACTCCAAGGATGGAGAGTCCACAACCTCTGTGGGTAACTACCACATGTATTATCAATGATGTACTTAAACCACTACGTTTACTATTAAAGTCAGAGAGCTGTTTAGTTTTCATTATCCCTGAATTCAGGTCAGTTTTTATCCTATTTTTGTTTGTTGAGAAGTGTTATGTACATACTTATTTTCTTTTAAACAGATGCTGTGAACTTAAAAATCACACTTTTGCCTGATAATGCTTTACATGATATTAGTGCGAGCAATGACTAATGTTACAATATCTGAAAGAGATGCCAGACTTGTTTTTTCTATAACAGTTAGCTTAACTTATTTTGCTCAAGTAAGAATAAGAGTGAAAACTGTGGAACAGTTCTTGAATTTTGTGATTTAAGTTGGCAATTGATGAGCCATTGTTAACTCCATAGCATGGCTGGGGTGGGCAAGTGGGCCGCTAGTCCCCGGCACCAACTTTAAAGGTGGCACCAGAATGGAAACCCCTGGGACACTTCCCTGAAGGAGCTAGGATGATTTAACAATAGATGGAAACTAGGCTTTTAACTGAAATATATTGGCCTTGGGTGGGTATTGAGGAAAATATGTCAATCACCTTTTCAGCTAGTTAATCTTTGCAAAGATAAAATCATCTCCCTTTCACTTCTCTCTACCTGAAATTGCTTCTCAGGCACATTAGGATTTTTTTGCTCTTAGAATTTCTGGGAGAATCATTAGGAGAACAGGGATGTAATCTGTAGTACACAGTGTTTGAAAGGCACAGATTATGTCACTTACTGGACATTCCTTAAGATAGTTTGTGCTCCTCTCTTTCCTTCACTAACATGATGTAATACAGGCTTCTTTCACATACTGAAGGTTAAGGGCTTTGCTGCTGCTTGACTGCTTTTTTTTTACCAGGTTGCTCATTTCCTTCTCTCCCTATGTGTTTGTTCATCTTTCAGGCCTTTTTTTAGCTCTTGGAGGATGGATCAGTTCAGAGAAAGGGGGGAATCAATGGTAGACTCTAGGGCTAGGGACAGACATTCCACACAAACCAGTTTAAGTGATCAGAACCTGGTTTAAATGTGTAATAGAACATATGTTCAGTGCACATAAACCAGTTTGAACATGGTTACAACTGGTTTGAGATAGACCTGGTTGAATGTAGTATCAGAATTAACTGATTTGGGTCAAACTGGTTTATGCAATGTCTATCCCATACTCCATGCTGGTTTAAGATAAACTAGACTCCCTCAGCATCCTGGCATGGGTGGGGCTCACAGCAGGGCTGCCCCCTAACCCTCTCTGCTCCCTGGCTGGAGTTCTGGCAAAGACTGCAGGTGCAGCAGGATCTGCCTGGCTTCCCCCTGCCCTACCCTTACCTCGCTGCTGGATGCTCAAGTAGGAATACACCCTCCCTCCCTCCTGTCTCCCACAGCACAGACCCCAGCCCCACAGACTCCAAGTATGTGGCATGCTAACTGTTGCTGAGAGGTGTGTGTGTGTGTCTCTCTTCAATTTCACTGGGACAAATAGGGCTTTTTTGGAGCTAATCAACAGGTCAGCTAGTAAGCTGTGTAAGAAGTGTTTAAACTAATAGAGAGAGGCTATTGTTTTGCTGATGGGGCTAAATTTTGTCATTTCTATTGCTGTAGT
Organism: Alligator sinensis; assembly: GCF_000455745.1. Taxonomy (NCBI): domain Eukaryota; kingdom Metazoa; phylum Chordata; order Crocodylia; family Alligatoridae; genus Alligator; species Alligator sinensis. The sequence continues at coordinate 460,094 of NW_005842738.1, forward strand.
CCACAAGGTTATCTAGCTATTTCTTTCCAATCAATCTTCTAGCTGCCTTTTTCAGCATAACCTATTGTCTTTCTTTTAATCAACTCCTTATCCAATTTAGAATTACGGCATCAATATCTGTCTGCTGCAGTTGAGTTAACAATTTCCTTTAGAGACAGTGCCAATGCTTTGACTAAATCTAAATACATTGGGACCCCAGTGCATTTGCCCTTATCTAACAGGGCAATTTTCTTATTATAGTGGAAATTAAACTGATATGACACTATTTTTAATGGATGATACCATATTGCTTTTGATCCATTTTCTGTTTACCTCCATGTCTTTGGTAATTCCTTCCTTCAATATTTGTTCTAAGACCTTGCAAAATGTTGAAGCCAAACTAACTGTTCTGTAGTTCCCTGGGTCTCTCCTTCCCCCAACCTTTTTTTTTTAAAAAATATAGGCACTAAGTTTCCTGATCATAAGATTTCCTGATCAGAGGCTAATGTCTCCCAGTTGAACTATTCATTGAAGATCCTCAGATCTTCATTCCTGAAATGGCCCCAGAAGGGCAGTTGGGTATACAACTCATTGAGAGACTAGCCCCACAGATTCCTCTTTGGAAATTGCTGAATGTCTACATAAAAGGAAAGGCTGTTTTGTGTATAATTGCAAAGTAGCTTTTGTGTTTTCTTTCTGCAGTTTGATAGTAAAAAGAATCTCTTTACAAGGTTAGAAATATATGCTCTTGAAAATAAACAAGGCAAAAAGTGTGTGTGTGGGGGGCAAATTTACATGTACTTTTTTGCATTTTGCCTTTGCAGGTCATTGTACCCTGAGTACTCATATTTTAGTAGGAAAAAGGCACTATACGTGAGTGTATGTTGGCAGAAGAACTTTTTTGTGAGTAAATAACAGATAGATAACAAGCAGTTTCATTGCTGTGGATGGTAGCAGCACCGGAGGCCATTATTCTTGTGCCCCCCTCCCTCAAAATCAGTGTCCGTGGCTGCTGCTCCAGTTGCCCATCCATACTGACAAATATGATACTGTGTTTGGTAATCTACAAAATAATAAATAAGTCATATTTAGGACTTGTGATAGAGACTTGCATACATACAGATGAAGAGTCCTTTCCTCTGTATCCATAATGTCTAAAACACCAAATAACAGAAGTATTTTGACAACATTTAAGTCAGTTCACTTAAATGATGTGTTAAAATATTAACCCAATACTTCTGTATAGTTTTCCATGAAGAGAGATCTTCAAGGTGAAGAATGTATGTGAAATCTTACTGGTAGTGTCAGAAAGTCCCAAGATACAAATGAGCACAGAGATTAGTGTGAATGTTTTCTAGTTTTAAAAGGGATTTCTGATTGAGCTCATTTAGCCGAGTCAAATGACCCTTCTTTGTCGTCTCCTTAGAAGATAAGTTGGCTCCATAAGATACTATCTATGCAGTTTGCTATACAACATGTCAGCTTCTGTTGTGTAGCCCTGTTGGACATGGGCTACTAACTAACGTACAGTTTAATGCACAGTATAAGCTAGCTTCTTTCAGAGTAGTTCTGGTCAATGTGGCACTTAGGTCACTTGCTGCTGCCTTTATTTTCATTTAAACCATGGCTTAGTGTTGCTAACACTGGTGGAGCTCTCCACTGGATATTAGTAAGGGGGGAAACTGAAAATATAATTGTCTAGATCAGATAGGGCCTAAAAACCTGCCAACATTTGTGGAGTCTGTTAAGTAATATGGTAAGGTAGTGTTTCTATGCTGGATATGAGATGAAAGAAAACACTTAACGCATTTACTCAGAGGCTTGATTGAATCTGTCTGCAGCTGGTTAGTGGTAATTGCAATTCATCATTAGGCTTTTGGTCTCACACCTCCAAGTGTGAGGTCTGGTAAATCTTTCAGGCTAGGCAGAGCTTTTTTGTACTCCCACTAATAGTCTTCTGACATTTGGCAGTGGACAGTCCCCCTGCAGTGACACCATCACTGCAAAAAAAAAATCTGGTCCCCATGCAGTGACACCATCACTGCAAAAAAAAAATCTTTATGTAAAGAATGCAGAATGTGTATTATTATAATAATCTCTGCAGATAATGGGTCATCCACAGAGGCCCCTACATATAGTTTGTAATTGACTTCATTGTAGGTTTCTGGTAGAGATTCAGCTTCAGTCTTTGCTTTAGATGACATGGCCTTCATAACAATGTTTAGTTTCCTTGTATATCAGCACTCAAAATAGATCCTTGTAGTAATGCATGCTTTGGTAGCTTTTATCTCTTCTTTAATTGCCAATAATAAGTAAAAAGTATGTGAGGTTTGCTAACATTCAGCTCTCCAAGAGGAGCTGAGAACTCACGCCACATCCAAGGATATTCTGTTCTTATCTGAACAACAGAAAAGTCAGAAAAAGGATGTGAATTCTTCTTTCTTAACATGTGACTATAACCAATTGTCTTAAAAAAAACCTAGGAGTAATTAAAAATGTTAGCATGAAGTCTTCCTGAGTAAGCTGCAACTTCTGGACACATATTGCTAATAATTGGACAGTAAAGAATAGAAATCCTGGTCTCTGCTAAGGTTGCTTGTTGTTCCAACAGTGTAAACTAAGCAACCCTAAATCCTGGAGAATTCCTAAGTGGTGTAGAGCTGTTGTAACTGAGTCTGTGCTATGACTTTAGCCAGGGGCACTTTATTATGACTATAAAAACTAACAAAGCATGACTATCATGATTAGCAAAAATATACAAACACAAAACTTTAGACATCTAAAAATCATAAAAACAAAACATAGCTATCTCTTTGAAACTATGATATAGGATACGTTCGGATACAGAATAGTAACAAGAATCTTGTTACTGCATGCCCACTTTTTAAAATTCCCAGAGTGCCCATGAAAGTGGCAGCAGGGGAGCTTTAAGATCTCCAGCTGCTACGTGGGCATGTACAGTAGGGCTGTGCAAAATTTTGCTGGCAGTTTCGTTTCAATGCTTTTGACTCGTTTTGAGCTCGAAACAGCAGAATCTAAATGAAATGGAGAGCTTCAAAATGGCCTCGAAATGAAACAAGGCAAGTCGAAATGTTTCAAAATTTTCGAAGCATTTCTAGTTTTGAAGCTCAAGCTGGGCTTGCCTGCAGGGAAACAGAAACTAAAGTAAGGAGAGGGAGGGGGGAGGAGTGCTCTCATTATTGACTGTGTAGCTGGTTAGTGACTGTGATCCTTCCCTGAGGTCCGTTCCAATCTCAGTGCTCTGGGGGAGGGATGGAAAAACTGCATACAAAGAAGCATTATTTGAACTGCCTTGCTTTCTGCCTTGGTGTCAGTTGAGTGAGGGCACACCTTAACACACACACAGTGTCACCCACCCATGTCACGAGGTTTGCCTGTCAGCAGCTAGAGGTGCAGGGCCCCAGAACCCAGACTCCCCCTGCACCTATCTCCTTGACAGCTGGCAGGCTTTGTGGCCTCAACAGCTGTATGCCTGCAGCTTTTACTCTGTTGCGCCTTAACACACACAGTGTTACCCATGTCACGGGTTTTGCTTGTTCATAGCCTGACATGCAGTTTCCCCCAAAACCCTGTGCCTATCTCCTTGAAACTTGGCAGGCATCATGCTCTCGAAAGGGGCTACCATTTCTGCAAATTTCATTCAAATCAGGCCAGAATTGATAAAATTATAGGCTGCCTTGCCATGCACAGGCTGCAGGGCAAGGCAGGAAACCTTACCAGGAGGATTGGGCAAGGGAGTTCCACATGCACTGGCAGCTGGCACTCATGTGATTGGGGTTTGAGGAATTCTATGCTCTGTTCCCAAAATTGTGTAACCTGCCATGCACATTTGTAAGCTTGGCAGAATTTGATTTAAAAAAAAATAATGTTGACAGCTAAAACAGATATTTATTTTTGAGCATTTATTTTGATTTTTATCAATTTAAATTTTGGGGACTACATAAAATTAGGGGTGTTTTTCTATTTTTATGAATTTAAATGTTCAGGATTGCATGAAATTAGAGGTGTAAGGGGCAGAGAATTTAGTAATGACAGTATACTGTTAAAAGCTTTATAAAAATCACATGTCAAAATATAAAAAGTAAATATCCATAAATCACTAAATCATACCTGCTTTGTATCATTCAGTTCAATCATCAGGAAAGAGCCGGGAGGGCAGGGACCAGAAGAGGAGAGCACCCATACTCCCAGAGCTCTAGGAATGTGGGGAGAGGCAGTGGGTGCCCTCAACCTCCCACACTTAGCTGGGTCAGACCAGACTGGAGCCTCAAATACTCTTCCCCTTCACTCTCTCCCTCCCCCTTCCCTCCTGGGTTTTGGGTACGGGTTTCTTTAACTGTAACCTCTTTCTAGCCTGTTTTCTCATCTGTGAATGAACAACTAATTGCTTAAATGACAAGTCATAAGGCTGCACATTTTTTTTCCTTTTTAACCCCTCCCTCTCTTTCTTCACTGTTCAGTAATGGGGGGTAAGGGTTCCCTGTTAGTTCCCCCCACCCCCACTTTTTAAAAATAAATTTTGATTATATAAAAATGTTGATTATGTGATTATTGTGTGTGTTAGGTGAAATTGCTGTTTATTGATGTTTATCATTTAAAAATTGAATCCTGCCATACTTACATATCTGGTATAGTAGGTCATGCAATATGTTTGGAACGGGGCATAAAATTACTTGGATTCCAATGCTGTGACTGCCCTAATGTCTGTTAGTGACTTAAAACTCATTAAGTCATATGAATTAATGTAGGAAACCTGTTGAGCTAAATCATTCTAATATCTTTAGCTGGTATAGTTCCCCTTTTGTAAACTTTCTAAAGGTGATAGGAGTGTTCTTGCTTTCCACTTCGCAAGATATACCCTGGTTGTCCTAACTGCTAGTGCAGTATGGCTTCTTTAGCCATATTGCATGAATTTACAGGAAAATGTGTGCAAAGTGTACTGTGCATAGAAAGTGTGCTGTTTTCAAATACTGTAACTTTGCCAAATCAAAACTGGTCTTCTCTAGAATGATGAAAGGAACTTTTCATGAATGTTGTCATGTCAGAGTTCTACTTTCTACTGCCTAGCTGAAGAGCTGTTTATCAGGCATTTGCATGATTTTATTTTAATGGCAAAATACTATATTTACTCAATTCTAAGACTAGGGGCTTCCTCCCCACAAATGGTGGGCTGGGGAGGGGAGTGCGGGGGGAAGGCAGCTGCTATGGTTCCAACCCCTAACCAGTGCTGGGGACATAGTTGCAGCTGCTGACTGCCCTGACCACCTTTGTACCCCACTATCTCCCCCTTATAGCCTCTTTCTTCATCTCCCCAACCCACACAGCTTCTGCTCCTTCACCTGCCCCTCTCCTTTCCTTCCCCCTTATCTTTGCTCCAAACCAGTAGGCTCTGTCTGCACTGTGACTTGGGGCACTGATCACAGCCCCAATGTGGCCCCATATCAGCAGTACACAGCCTGCACAGCTGCTGTGGGGGCTGGGCTGGGACTGTGCTTAGTGTCCCAGGCTAGAATAGGGATGGAGCCTGCCAGTGTGGAGCAAGGGTAAGGGTGGGGGCAGGAAGAGCAGCAGATGGGGAGGGGAGGAGGGAGGGAAAGCAGAGGCTGTGGTGGAGGGGCAGGAAGGAGAGCAGAGGTAGAAGGGAAAGGCGGGCTCAAGGCTGCAGGGAGGGGGCAGGCAGAGGTGGCAGGGGGGGCAGATAAAAGCATGTGACAAGCTCCTCTAGTTCCCCATACCATCTGCCCCCCTACAGTGGTAGGGAGGATGAATTAAAGATGACCCCCTAATAATTAGACACTATTCATGGGAATTTATAACAAATTTATAAATTATCCATGTATAGAATCTAATTATTGGTGAGGTTGTCTTAAATTCAGGGTTGTCTTAGATTCAAGTAAGTGTGGTACATTTCTCACCTTTTCATACATAAAAATGAATGAACTATTTTTGTTCAGATTTCCTCAGAAAAATATACCTCTAGGTGTGTGGAATATGATTGAAATAATCATGTACTGAAGGTGCATGTTTTGAGCTGTTAAAGGAAGAAGGCTGGAATAGGAATTACTAGCATATCTTAATTATGCAGCTGTCAACTACAATGATTAGATCAAAGGATTGGGGGAGGGTGTCTAGTGGTTTTGTCCCCGATTCTGCAATTGAATTTGCACAGCTGATATAGAGTCCCTAGGAAGCCCATGGATTTAATAAGGATTCCACATGTGTTGAAGAGTTAAGTAAGTACATTAAATTGCAGATTTGGGATCTAGGATTATACTCCCAGCTGAACAACCAATTTTCTGTGTAGCCTTTTACATAACATTTAACCTCTTGCCTTGCCTTTTCCCCTTCTTTAGTTAGAAATAATTTGCACTGGCTTTTGTAATATGTATGTGATAACCTTAAATACAAAGGTGATAGTATCGGGGGTGCTGGTTATAGCTGTGTTGGTCTAAGGGCATAGGCAGACAAGGTTCTTTAGTTAAATGTAATATCTTTTATTAGACCAACTAAATAGCTTCTCTTCTATTTCATTCAGGAGAGTACACAAACACCAGCAGGCTTTCCCTATGCCTGAAGAAGGGTGTTTGTGCCCAAAAGCTTGTAAAGAACTATTTTTCCAACTATTTAGTTGATCTAATAAAAGATATTACATTTTACACACACAGCCTTTTCTGCCTAAGGTGATAGCATAATATTTTTAGAGGTCACTACTACTGATTGTACTGCTTGACTGAATGTGTGATGACTGTTTACTGAAGGTTTATATATAAATGTTAACTTTGTAATATGTAAATAGGCATGTATGGAAGATTTAGAAGGAAGAAGAAGAAAAATAAATGTCCCTACATGACTAAAAGCTCAGAGGTTAAAAAACAGTACTACTGGGCTTCTGCAAATTTATGGTAGTGTAAATAGAGTTACTGAAATCCCCATTGTGATTTCCTTCTAAATGTCAGAGCTGTTTAGAAAACAGCTAAATAAAAGTAATGGTGTTGAGTTTTTTAAAAGGAAGTTAACAGTCTGTTCAGTGTCAAGAGCGCATAATGATTATGAATCAAAGGAGAAAATGAGTCACCTTGACATTATCAGGTTTAGGCATCTTGTGGAGAACCTATTCTGATATCTATTGACCTTTTCAGTTTAATTTAATTGTACTATATATGACTCTAGTGATGTAGAAATAAATATAACTTGCATCATTGGTTGTTATAGTGACAATGCAGGTAGGATGGAAAAAGCATGTGTTTTCTTTTGGGTTTCAAAACTATCCTTTCAGGGAACATATGACACAGGTTGCAGCCTCTTCTAAGTATTATATACATTGGTACTGCATGGAATTCATATATTTTTTCTTTGAGAACAAAAATTGTTTTTTGAATTCTTTATAAAAATCTTTTAACTACAGACTTTATATTTTAAATGTTTTATTTACATGTCCTATAATAAGAAAAAAACTACTTTAACATATGTTTTAAACCAGTTTGGTTGGTCTGCATTAAAATAAATGCTTTGTTAAGCCCTGGAAGAGAATTAAGTCATGTAAAGCTATTTGCTTTTGTCCCGGGCTAGTGAATAAAGGCTTTGCAAAGTGTTTTAAGTAAAATCTTTCCAGGGCTGGGCTTTTTAAAAGTTTCTTTTAAAATATAGCATTATTACAAATATGAAATATTCTTTTAATGTGACAGGAATTCAAAAAGAGCTGATCCAAAAAGCACAATACATTATTACCAGGGAAGTAGAAAATTTCAGTCAGAACAACAAAATAACTATTTTTTATTATTGAATCTTTTGTTTATCTTCACTGTATGGGAATAAGCACTATAACACTCTATGACTTTAACGGCCCTCAGGATGGTTTGTAAAGTCTTTCACTGGGGAGCAACTGGATGTGGTTCTCTAACCCTTTCATATGGGATGACACCGTTATGTGTGGATCTGTTGGGATCTTCATGAGGTAATCTCTAAGGCATTTTGTATCCTCAGATAACTTCCTGGATGGAAAACCATCAGCAGGCAGTTCTTCAGTGCAAGTTAACATACTTGTTATCTGCGCTAACTTGCACTTCGGTGGTTCCAAAGAGGATGGAGCTAGACTGTTCTCATTGGTGACAGATGATGACAGAACTAGGAGCAAAGGTCTCAAGTTGCAGCAAGGGAGGTTTAAGTTGGATATTTGGAAGAACTTTCACACTAGGAGGGTGGTGAAGCACTGGAACAAGTTACCTAGAGAAGTGGTGGAATCACCATCCTTGGAGGTTTTTAAGGCCCAGCTTCACAAAGCCCTGGCTGGGATAATGTAGTTGGGGATGGTCCTGCTTTGAGCAGTGGGTTGGACTAGAAGACCTCCTCAAGTCCCTTCCAGCCCTAATTCTCTATAATCCTATGATTTATATTAGACTTGAGCCATTTGTCACTTCACTATACCACTTTCAAGTAAGTATGTACATTCATTTTAATACAAGACCTATTGGGTGAGGCCATTTAACCTGTGTTTTATGATAATTTGGTTTATCTTGTGCATAATAATACCATCCACTCTTACCATTCAGTTAACTTAGATATCACAAAGACAAAGCCACAGCATGTGTGAACAGCAAACATATGGATTGTGTAAGAAAAAACATAATGGAAAAAAATCTATAACTAAAACATTTTCAAATCCTTATATCAGTAGTTCTCAATTTTTCTTTAGACTCAAGGCACCCTTTATTAGACTCAAGACATTTCTTGGAAAATGCCAGCTCCTAGCTTTTACTTTTCTTTAGCCTATGGAAAAATAATAGAGTAGTTTTCTTGTGAAGAACTCAAGCTACAACAGATCAGAATATCTTTGACACTATGGATTCCTATTGGAAATCTCTGGGTTTATCTTGTGAATCACAGGTAGACATTTGCACACCTAACAATGCTAATATTATGTGGCACCCTTAGGAGGATCTCCTAGCATCTCGGTTGAGAATCACTGCTGTAACTTAGTGTCATGTCCTGATCTTGTGATTGGTCAATGCAGTAGATGAAAGCTTACTATTTCTACAGTATGTTTTTATTTATTAGCTCAAGTGCTATTGGGTTATACTCTGAGTACTTTAGGTGCCTAGTTTGGTACAGGTGCTAACCTATGGTTGTCATTTGGCATATCTACACATGCGCAATTAATGAGCATTATTCCAATTTAAGGTGCATTAAGGGCATGTGTCTACACGTATGTGCATTAAAAAGGGTGATTTTAGGATTTTTGAGCCTAAATTTGATACCTGCATGAAGCAGGTATAAAATTTAGGCATGAATAGCTAAGTTGCATTAGTGCATGTGAAGATGCACTAATGCGCATTAACACAGAATGTGTCAATGGACATACGCTGCATTAATGCACATTAGTGTGTTTGTACATGTGCTAATGCAGCTTATCTATTCATGCCTAAATTTAATGTGCCTTAATATGCCTTAGCATTGTCAGACCTGATTTGGATCAGTGCCTCGACACAGTGGAACTTTCCAGCACAAGGCACGGTAAGGCAGGGGAATTCTCGGCATGGTGAAGAGTTCCAGCGGGGGTAGAGTTCCTG